>NC_054708.1:67313984-67566484 GCF_016097555.1 Gigantopelta aegis | reverse complement strand
TTTGCATAACCGACGCACGAACGAAACGATCGTTCGTGCAATTTGTGCAGGCCTGAAGTTTGTTTTGTTTAACAACACCACTAGAGCACATTAATTAATAATCATCGGCTGTTGGATGTCAAACATTTGGTCATTCTGACATAGTCTTAGAGATGAAACACGCTATATTTTTCCATTAGTAGCAAGGGATCTTTTATATGCACCATCCCACAGACAGGATAGCACATACCACGGCCTTTTATATACTAGTCATGGTGCATTGACTGGAACAAGAAATAGCCTAATAAGGAAGGAAATGTTTTATTTAACAACGCATTCAACATATTTTACTTACAATTATATAGCATGAAATAGCCTAATAGGCCCACCAACGGGGACTGATCCCAGATCGACTGCACACCAGCAAGATATAAGATGCAAAACAAAAACTGCTGGTGAAAATGATTAAAAAAAAATATTCTGTGCATTTTGAGCAGTATTTGTTGCCCGTTTCTTGTCAATTTTGAGACTTGAGCCCATATTCTAAAATGTTTTTTGGTATGTCTAAAAACTTGGATGTCTTAGATTAAACAATTTAACAGTCTATAAAACAATATCAAAGGTTTACAAAAATGTGTGTACAGCACAAAACATACTTAATATTTTCTTCCAATCAAATATACATTTTATGAATTAAAACAATTTGCTTACATGAAGTTGAACTGAATACAAATTTAGTCATTTACCCAAAACCAGGGATGTGAGAGGGGCTGGAACAAAAAAGCTTACTGCGGCCGGGGTCCAGGAGCCACTCAAGGGCCACTGAAGGAAAATTGTTTGCAACCCCTGGAACTGCCAAAAATTGCATTCAATGCTAACAAATCTAAACTGGTTATAACTTATAATAATATAAGGCACACATCATAAACTTGAAACTGTGAAAACATGCAAATGAACCGTGTGTGGTTAATAGTACAGAACATCATGTTTTTGTGTTTTTAGATGAAATGGAAAAGCACATTTATGCGTAGCTGTCACATCCCTGCAAAACACCTAAATAACATCTAAATTAAATATCTTACCTTTTTGTGCTTTTGTCAGTGTCTGGAGATTAGCTGGCATATGACGTAACGCAAGATTCTTGAAATGTGATTCAATGCTATCGTTAAACCTAATAAATAAAAAATATTATTTTGTATAAAACTACTGAAATAAAGAAAAAAAGAAGTGTTTTATTTAACGACGCACTCAACACATTTTATTTTTACGGTTATATGGCGTCAGACATATGGTTAAGGACCACACAGATTTTTTTTTTTTTTTTAGAGGAAACCCGCTGTCGCCATATAGGCTACTCTTTTATGACAGGCAGCAATGGATCTTTTATTTGCGCTTCCCACAGGCAGGATAGCACAAACCATGGCCTTTGTTGAACCAGTTATGGATTACTGGTCGGTGCAAGTGGTTTACACCTACCCATTGAGCCTTGCGGAGCACTCACTCAGGGTTTGGAGTCGGTATCTAGATTAAAAATTCCATGCCTCGACTGGGATCCGAACCCAGTACCTACCAGCCTGTAGACCAATGGCCTGACACGATGCCGGTACTACTGAAATAAGTCTGTATTACTTCTTTCAAATCAGGTAGGTACAATTACATTACCATCATATGATAAAATGTATATAACGATTATCTGATAACCAAGGTATAATAATTAAATTTTGGTTACATTCATTACAACGTAACGTCATCCCATTGGTTCAGACATAGCAACTGGAGTTTGTTCATTTCTCGACGAATGTAAAAATTACGTTGTCAGGGAATGTTATATCTGATTATATGGGAAAGTAGTTTGTGAACCAAAAATAAATCAAAATAAAGTATGAAGTTTTTTATGTTATTATTAGCAAGGATGGTTCAAATTTAATTATAAGTACTGTCTGTTATTTGTGGGTATGAAAAAAACAAATCAGCAGCAAACTTATGTGAAAACGGTTTCGCCGATTCACAAAGTTGTTGATTTTTTTTTTTTATGAACGTAAAAGAAATAACAAACAATCCTTAGATGAAAATAAAGATACGAGGTCAAGTCTGGTTATCTATTCAGGATAATTTCACACCAGATTATGAATTTTTCTTTTAATTTCGAGAACGAGAATTCCGCTTACCACAAACTTTTTCAGTGCACTGTGATGAACATCCATAACAAGTACAACTATAAACCAAGTTTCAGTGCACTGTGATGAACACCCATAACAAGTACAACTATAAACCAAGTTTCAGTGCACTGTGATGAACATCCATAACAAGTACAACTAGAAACCAAGTTTCAGTGCACTGTGATGAACATCCATAACAAGTACAACTAGAAACCAAGTTTCAGTGCACTGTGATGAACATCCATAACAAGTACAACTAGAAACCAAGTTTCAGTGCACTGTGATGAACATCCATAACAAGTACAACTAGAAACCAAGTTTCAGTGCACTGTGATGAACATCCATAACAAGTACAACTAGAAACCAAGTTTCAGTGCACTGTGATGAACATCCATAACAAGTACAACTATAAACCAAGTTCCAGTGCACTGTGATGAACATCCATAACAAGTACAACTATAAACCAAGTTTCACTGACCTAGGACTTACTGTTTGTGAGAAACTCATTTAAATGTAAAACATTAAAGGGACATACCCTAGTTTTTAAACAATAAGGCATATTTTTTACTATTAGAGTCGTTTTTGATAACTGAAATCATACTTTACTTAGATTTTATTGTTTAGATTATCCATTTCCATACATTCAAAGTGTTTTTGGTCATCCTGGTGTTTTTAATATCACAAAATGCATTTCTCATATTTTTAAAAATGCACATGCCTCTGAGAGGTAACAGTTATGGAGTCAAGTTAGTCTAATTTTTTTTAGGGTATTTCACCATTTCAAAGTCACAGACTAATGTTTCACTCAATTGTAACTTTATCCAAATGTGTTACAGGTTTGTAGATCAACTAAACTTAGTGTTAATTTTCACGGGTTGAAAATAGGGTCTGTCCCTTTAATGCAAAACTAGCTGCTGTCTCCGCTGCTGTCAGGCGGGACGTAGCTCAATGGTAAAGCATTCGCTTGAAGCGCAGTCAATCTAGGATCGATCCCCGTCGGTGGTCCCACTGGGCTATTTCTCATTCCAGTGCTCCACAACTGGTGTAACAAAGGCTGTGGTATGTGCTATCCTGTCTGTGGGATGGTGTATATAAAAGATCCCTTGCTGTTAATCGGAAAGAGTAGCCCATGAAGTGGCAACAGCCGGTTTCCTCTGTCAATATCTGTGTCCTTAACCATATGTCCGATGCCATATAACCGTAAATAAAACGTGTTGAGTGCATCGTTAAATAAAACATTTCCTTCCTTCCTTGCACTGCTGCCGGTATTTTTGCCGATGGGGTGAATGAACCTGGGATAAAAGAAAGGTGTGAACTATGATAACACAGAAGTTAAAGAAAAGTGTGAACTATGATATCACAGAAGTTAAAGAAAAGTGTGAACTTTGATAACATAGAAGTTAAAGAAAAGTGTGAACTATGATAACACAGAAATTAAAGAAAAGTGTGAACTATGATAATACAGAAGTTACTGTAAAGTGCTCACTCCTTTGTAAAGGCAAATTCCTCAGGTGACAACAGTGCATTTTCATCATCAGATCTCTCCACTTCCCGCTCGAATATGTGTGCAGTGTATTTCTCAATCTTAAAAAAACACAAGTTTTATTAAAAATGTTAAATCTAAGACAATGCGACACCAACACTAATACTTTAAGATGCAAGAAGGAAATGTTTTATTTAATGACACACTCAACACATTTTATTGACGGTTATATGGCATCAGACATATGGTTAAGGACCACACAGATATTGAGAGAAGAAACCCGCTGTCGCCACTTCATGAGCTACTCTTTTCAATTAGCAGCAAGGGATCTTTTATATGCACCATCCCAGACAGGTTAGTACATACCACTGCCTTTGTTACACTAGTTGTGGAGCACTTGCTGGAACGAGAAATAGCCCAGTGGGCCTAACGGCAGGGATCGATCTTAGACCGACCGCACATCAAGCAAATGCTTTAAAACTGGGCTACGTCCCGCCCAAACTTTAAGATGCAGTCAGATGACAATATTTCATGCAAACTGTTGCTCTGATAGTGTGTCAGTTATGAAAAGTTCTTTAAATTCATGTGATCTGCAAACTGGTAATGTGGTGAACTGTGACACATTTTGAAATTACGAGTTGCAAATGTCTACGATTATGTCGGATTTTTAAATGATTAAGCAACATGGAATAAAGCCTGGTCAGGTATTGGCTTTGTATCCCAGTACTCAGGGGTGAGAATTGGTGCACTGTAAAAACGAGGAAATCTAGAGGGGTCCGGGAAATTCTTCAAATCCTAGGTTAAAATCTATACCATATTTTTGGAAGCAAAAATAATTAAAATGCGAGGAAAACGCTATGTTCCATGAGAGGAAAACCGCGGATCCAAGGAGAATTCCCACCCCTGAGTACTGGCTGCAACACACAATGCCAAATTCTCTCTCACTAACCATTAATCCATCCTGGACACAGTGTAAATGAGTGCCAAGAAAAAGTATGAAAATACATGCAACCAGATGGTTAAGGGAGAAAACTCAAAATGAAACCTGTTCAAAACAAAATGCCCCAACAAAACTTCCCCTACCTTCTTCAAACGAATCCTCAAGTAGCTGCTTAAAATGTATCGGATTCTGTCAATCTGAAAGTAGAATATTAATTATTATAATTGTTTACTAATTAAGGAATGGATTTTAATTATAAACTGTACTCCTCTGATTTTGTGCCATACGTAATAGTTTTATCATCCATTCTGCCAATTTAGCCTTTAAAATGTAACCAGTTATGTTTGTGAAGTTAAGAAATATCCCAATTTTCCTTTAAATAATTCCAGATTTCCAAGTCTCTGGCAGATAAATCTTTTAGCAATAATGGCCTATAATTGTAATGATTTCATTTTCATTAATCCAATAAATAAATAAATATTAAATAACTTTTTAGACATTGACAATAGATTAAAATAGAGAATAACTAGTTAATGACGTCGGATGTCTGCTTTATCCTGTGAAGGTAAGAATGGGAAATTAAGCAAGGCTCTACTGAGCAAATTTTCTCATTTGGCCTGAACAGGATAAAGCAGATATCCGATGTCAGTAACTAGTTATTATTTTTATCCTGCAGACCATAAAAATTAAGGGGGAAAGCTATTATTTCTATTATTTCCGCTACATTGTACGATGAGCAATTTTGTAATGTAGCAATGCGTGTGACATCATATGAGTCACATCAAAAGTCATAATCTGCTAGTATACGTTTTATGACTTTGCTTTAATCGGTCATCATAATCTGTCAATAGAAACAGTGGTTGCAAGATAAATTAAATTACAATGATAATCAAGGACACACAGAAGCAGCACTGGTTATCAGTTATGATCAATTAAATCTGAAACCGAGATTGCCACAATTCAGATTTATTTTATCTAGCTCGGACACTCGCTAATTCCACTTAGAATTACCTCCATTCGATGGATACTGACTTTGAAGTCTCCTCTCTTTGCCTGCTTAATATTTTCCTCCATTGCAGTTATCTGCCCCAACATACATTCTACTAGATCTGTTTTTGCTTCCAACAGCTCTGGAGCAAATTTTTCATTCAGCCATGCCTATAACAACAAATATATTTAGAAATTAAAAAAAAAAAAAATTCACAGCTAGTTTTGGCACTTGCCAAATTTGTCAATTGCTAATTATTAAAACAATTGGCAGATTATATTTCAATTTCGCAAAATAATTTCATGTAATCTGGGCTCAAACTTATAATTGTTAACAGACAGCACTTTTTTTTTTAACAACTGTGGGTGAAACAGCCCACCGATGGCAATTTTGACACCCACACACCAGACCATGACAATTTGTATTTAAAAGTAGCAAATAAACATGACTGAATAGTTGTTTTGCTGTATGAATTGTACAGAATTGTGTATACATTTTACTATCATTAGGGAGCTTTACTGTGACAGCAATATTTATCCTGCAAGAGCCATCAGTGATACCCAACCTAACAGCGATTTATATCACAATGACAGCAACTGCCATCGTTAAGTTCGAGTAATAATTGATATTTTGATAGAAAATAACTGTGTATCTGCTGTTTTTAAGCTAAAGAGATAATTATGCGAAATGTTCTTCTCACTGCTTTTGTCCAACATTTCAAACCATAGTTACAGTACTCCAGGACTCAAACTTTAAAAATTGTCACCCACAGATTAAAAAAACATATATAAAATTCTAGCAGGTAAAATTTGAACTAATGTTGACATACCAAGTTCTATGGAGTTTGAAATTTAATTTCTTGATTATCTTAGTAAATTCTATATTTGATTTTTATTGTTAATGTGTCTCTGTTGTTTGTAGATCTAGTGCTAAGATCTCCATAAGTGCATAAAGTGGTAATACACTTTGGGGATCTTAGTGCTAAGATCACTGTAAGTGCATAAAGTGGTAATATACTTTGGGCGATTTTAGCACTAAGATCACTTCATGGAATGGGGGACCTGATTTGTATGTGACAGGGTTTTTCACTATTTGCGAGTGTTGCTGGTTTATTTAAATACAGGTGTATATGACCAAATTTAGAACATAAATTTCCTAAAGTTTTCCTTTTCTTTTTATGTTAAGCCAGACCGGAATTATCGACAAAAAATACTTAAAATTATAGTAAATTGAGAAACAATATAATTTTGAGTTAAACTGCTTACGTTTTGGAACAAGTTAATATTTTGGTGGGCAAGTGAAATTGGAGTTACTTGCCAGGTGGGCAACTAAATCTTTTAATTCGCCAGCCCCGATTCCTTTTCGATGAACCATTTCAAATTACCTCATGAAAACTGTGCAATTTTTATTATTTTAGACTTAATCCTATGGGACATTCAAAATTCAATAGCACCACAGATGCTCCCCCCCCCCCCGGTCAGGCTGCTAAATTCGACGACTGTCACTTTTCGCACCCTTGCTTCGTACAAAATAAATATAACATATCTTACCATAATCGTAAAAGGTACAATTTTTTTTATCACAAGATTTTGTTCACACACATTCAGGGCTCCGTTCCACGAAAGAATTGTAGCTAAGGTTAATTGTAGTGACTTACGGAGAATTTTACAACTGGCACCGTAAACTTTACAGCTGTTCCACAAAGCAACCTTACGGTAGTTGTAAGTGCCCCTTTAATTATTAAAATATTCTTTACGAAGTACGAATTAGTTAAATAATGGATTGGTTACAGACTTTTCGGAACATCTTAGATGTATTCATTGGTATCAGACATCCATGAAGTAACTTTGTCAGTTAATTTGCTAAGCGATAATTGCCGAATGCATAAGACATAAGACTTATCTCCCATTATTTTCGTGTGAAAGTCGTATGGCATAGAATGTTTTTTCATCGAATGCAGAGTTTTATAAAAGGTATTTGCTATATATTAAAACCATTTTTACACAAAAGTTAGTATCCTTCTTAGAAAATGACCAAAATCATCATTTACAACAGCTTACAACTGCCTTGTACCCTATTGTAAATTTTCACAGTAATTTATGATAGTAAGCTACGCCACGTCGTGGAATGGGCTGGCAATTGTAGACAAAAATTAAGGTCGTGATGGTAGGTATTTACGGCGATAGTAGTGCTAAGATCGCTTCATGGAATGGGGCCCTGGTGCATTAGTAATGTTAACAAAAAAAATTCAATAGCAATTTTGCATTGGAATTTTTCCAATATTCTTAAAAAGGAAATGTCATGTACCCAGTTTATGGTTATTGTAAGGAGATGCAAAATGACATCATTGGAATACTGACATCATTTAAATTCAAAATTAGTGACATTATTATTTATTTTAATGTGGCAAAGCATTGTACATAATAATTTATTATGTACAATGCTTCACCAGATTAAAATAAAAACTAGTCTACTAACTATGTCCCTTGTCAAATTCCTATAACAAGCAGACAACGCTGTTTACAGGTCCGTATTTTTTTTATTTTTTTTATTTATTTTTCATAATTCTGGACAAAATATTAAATTTAAGTTTTAAAAGATGAAAGAAATAAAAAGTACCTTTTGTCAAATATATCATATCACAAAATTACCATTGGATAGGTTTTATTTATTGTGTACGAATTGATATATGCAATACTGTATAGCAACTTGTGTGTAGTTTTTATGCAGAGTTTGACAAATCCGCTAGCCCAACGTCCGTGGCTAGTGTTTTTTAAGTTCGGGCTAGTGAGAAACGCAAAACATGCATGTCATTTGGGGAAAATGTGCACATACGCCTATGCACGAAACAAAATATATAACATGACACGAAAATAGGTGACCACTGGTGACACGAAAATAGGCGACTGCCGTTGATGCACAAACTGCGGTTGACACGCAAATAGTTGACTGATGGTGACATAAATAACATTAAGAAGCATGTATACAAAACAAGTGTCAAAATACACATTTAAGAGAAATATCAAAGTATATCTGCATATCCATACATCCCCATACGAGTTCACCATTATTTTTTACATACGAGTTCATTTTCCATTCATACGAGTTAGTTTCCTTACGAGTTCACTGTGCACGTTAAGCCCTATGACTTGATCTCACTCGAAAAATCTCAGGGATTCAGGGGGCTCTTTTTTACAATTACACCCCCCCCCCCCGAAATACTAGATCCGCCCTTGAAAAGAGCTAATGTCGCTGTGAAGGAAGGGCCTATGGGCAACCTAGGGAGACACCACAGCATCGTAAAGATCTAAAATTAACGAGCTACTCTCGATTCACTAATATCAAAACCTATATTAACTCGGTCATTTACCTTTCGACAGACCATTCAAAATTGCGCCAAATTCCCTCAATCAAAATTGCGCACCCTTTTCTCTTTGGCATTTAACTGCTCCATTCAAATTCCATAGCACCACCACCCGCCTGCTACCGATTGGATCGGGCTGCTGGTGCTCCCTTGCACCTGCCAGTGCAGGCGGTCCCTCCTTTCCCCTCCCCCCACCTTTCCTGTCATGGACGGAGGAGCCGGCCAAGGCCGGCTCTTGTGCCCACGACAGGCGTGCGCTACAACAGCTTGTTCTGAATGTGCACGTAAAACCCTATGACATGACATAACATGTGAAGGAAGGAAGCAAGACTATGGACCTCTTCAAGTTTTTCCAAAACTTCTGCTGCGGTCATAGCAACCTCATCTTCATCTTCTTCTGCATCAATTGCATCAGTAGTAGACATGGCTTATTACCCTTCGCTTTCCGATATTTTAATATGATTTTAAAATGCTACTTTTCAATTTATCAAGAAACGAACTCCAACTCTATTTCCCGCCAAAAGCCAAAAATAAACCAGTAATACTGTTCATCGTAACAAAACAAAATTCGGAACGATCTTAAGGCCAATTCACTAATTAAAATTTTATTGTTTTGTTTAAAAAAAAGAAGAAGTAAAGTTTGTTTTATTTAACGACGCCACTAGAGCACATTGATTTTTTATCTTATCATTGGCTATTGGACGTTAAACATATGGTCATTCTGACACTCTTTTTTTTTAGAGGAAACCCGCTGTTGCCACATAGGCTACTCTTTTACGACAGGCAGCAAGGGATCTTTTATTTGCGCTTCCCACAGGCAGGATAGCACAAACCATGGCCTTTGTTGAACCAGTTATGGATCACTGGTCGATGCAAGTGGTTTACACCTACCCACTGAGCCTTGCGGAGCACTCACTCAGGGTTTGGAGTCGGTATCTGGATTAAAAATCCCATGCCTAGACTGGGATCCGAACCCAGTACCTACCAGCCTGTAGACCGATGGCCTAACCACGACGCCACCGAAGCCGGTGTTGTTTTGTTTAACAACACCTGGGACCACTAGAGTATACTGATTTATTAATCATCGTTTATTGGATGTCAAACATTTTGTAATTTTTACATATAGTCTTAGAGAGGAAACTCGATACGTGTTTTCATTTGTAGCTAAATCAATTTTTCTCAGCAATAATAAAGCTACTACTAATAATAATGAACGACTAAATATATACATTAAACAAAATAAAACAATTTCTAGTTATAAGTGCTACAGTGACTTTCCACACACTATATATATATATATATATATATATATATATATATATATATATCATTTGATACGGGTTTTCAGGGGGCGAGACGTAGCCCAGTAGTAAAGCGCTCGCTTGATGCGCGGTCGGTTTGGGATCGATCTCCGTCAGTGGGCTCATAGGGCTATTTCTCGCTCCAGCCAGTGCACCACGACTAGTACACCAAAGGCCGTGGTATGTGTTATCCTGTCTATGACGCATATAAAAGATCCCTTGTTGCTAATCGAAAAGAGTAGCCCATGACAGCGGGTTTCCTCCATCAATATCTGTATGGTCATTAACCATATGTCCGACGCCATATAACCGTAAATAAAATGTGTTGAGTGCATCGTTAAATAAAACATTTCCTTGATACGGGTTTTAGCTAATAAACTAAAGTCCAAACCACACTGTTAACAACTACGATAAACTACTATCCTACCTTTAATTATTTATCATTTATTTTGTCCACACAATTTTTTTGAAACAACAACAAAAAACATTACAATAATACAGATTCCACATACCAGAGGGGTGGGTGGGTCCAAACGTTATGTAGCGTTACGGGGGAGGGGGGTACGTAACGCACTTTTATTATTAAAATATTTTATTTTGTTTTGTGTTTTTCACAAACGCTCTGTAACAGCAACATCGTTTAACGTAGGTAATTATAGCTAGGCGTATACATACAATATATAAGGATTATAAATCGAGTGGAAATACCAAACAGTACGCTAGAATTATATTACACCCATCGCATCTTTGTGAATGGATGTGTGGGTGTGTATGGTATAGTGTTATGGAGCGTTACAGGGGGAGGGAGGGTGTCTAATTTTGACAAAAATAGCGTTACGTAATATTTTAACGGCCTCTAACTATATCACCTATATCGACTTCGCTAAGACCACAAAGGACAAACAGCATGTAAGATTGTTTTGGCTGCCATTTTTCCTTTTTATGGAAAACTCTCCAAGAGGGGTGAAATGATATGACGTAATTTAACGATGTCACAACGAGTTACCATATAAAAAGCAATCGTGGTGACGTCATATTAATTAAGTCGCGTATTTCGGAGGCTTCCACCCCTGTTGAAGAGTATTCCATTAAAAAAAAGTAAAATGTTTTTTGTTCTAGGAGATCTCAGCGAAGTCGAGATAGGCGCATTTTTATTATCTAGTATGTGGAAAATGTATAATTGCAATTGGGTTTTCACGATTTCTGTCTGGACGAAATGTGGATAAAATTGATCGGTTATTAAAGGTAGGAGAATAATTTATCGTAGTTGTTAACAATGTGGTTCAGACTTTAGTTCTTGCTGTATCCATGTACTAACAGAGATGTGCTATTGTTATTGTGTAAAATATAAAAATAAGTTGACGGATATAGGATAAATCAATGAATAACTGGTTTTACATGGGGGCGAAACGACTGTTGGTCGTACGAATGAACCCTGGTCGAAGTAATGCGGACGATCTAGTACTAAGGGCGAAACGACCTCTTGCTGTAAATATATTGTAATCTACCCATCCCTACTTCAGATATAATTTCTGCAGACCTGGGAAAGTTCCTGAAATGAAAACACCAATATGTATGATGAAATATGAAACAGTGCCTTTAAATATATAATATAGCACTCTCCCACTTTTGGCCGAGTATAATCAGTATTGAAGTGATCGAGACTAGTTAAAATCTGAGTAAACAAACGAGATGAGTGTAAAATGGCGACGACTTGTCGTCCAGTTCTTGTGAATGAACCGATCTCACAATCTCTAGTAAATGAGGTTGGTAGAGAATTGTTTGAAGCATGTAGAAATGGAGATCTGACTAAAGTAAAGAAGCTTGTAAATACACACAATGTGAACGTAAAGGATACTGCTGGAAGTAAATCTACACCACTCCATTTCGCTGCTGGTAAAAAAAAAAAAAAAAATCGTTTTAACTTTTTGTTTTACTATATGTTACAGTGTAACATGTTTGTAATGTCTTGTTATTTATTTCTGTGCCCCCCCCCCCTTCTCTCTCTCTCTCTCTCTCTCTCTCTCTCTCTCTCTCTCTCTCTCTCTCTCTCTCTCTCTCTCTCTCTCTCTCTCTCTCTCTCTCTTTCATCCTTTTTTTACTTATTAAATAATAAGGTGCTTAAATTTTATCATATCGCTTGATTGTTGCATCTGTATATTCTTTATGATGCAATGGATAGGTCTTAATATAGGCATGGCCTTTTGACCAATCCATGACCATAAAAATTTGGTAATAAATATGTTTAAAACAAGAGGGTGTTTGGAGGTGTACTACACAATTCCTCCACTGTACCAGTTTAACTCCTAGCCCGAGTACTCTGACTGTAAGAGAGCTAGACGGACATTTGGACATAAACACGCTCTCATTACAGTCAAAGACCAACCTATGTCTTTTTTTGGCAATTCCTGACTACCAAACGGTAGGCAACGAGTCCCGCTCTAATACCACAACAATCCTATGTTTGACGTCAAATACCTTTACATCAATCATTTTCGAGTTAAGTGATACAAAAAAATCCACATATTAATCACTAATACACTTACTACAGAAAGAAACCCGACAGCACCCACATTCAGGTACGCTTCGTAACACTCCATCGCAACAATTGCAAAGCTCGGCGATCTATTTCGAGACGTAGACCACGTGATCGCGCACTGGGCGATTCCGCCTTGTGCAGCAGTTACAGGGGCCGTCTCATATCAAGCGAAGTTACAACATGGAAGAGTTGGCTAATGCCGTTTTGGATGAATTTGGATTTCATTACGTCATTAAACCAAAACAATTACACATTATTGATTCCATTTTGAATTTGAAGGATACATTTGGGGTGTTATCGACAGGATACGGCAAAAGTATGTGCTACGTACTGCCTCCTCTTATGAGATGACCCCTGTAACTGCTGCACAAGGCGGAATCGCCCAGTCTCGAAATAGATCGCCGAGCTTTGTAATTGTTGCGACGGAGTGTCACGAAGCGTAGCTGAATGTGGGTGCTGTCGGGTTTCTTTCTGTAGTATGTGTATTAGTGATTAATATGTGGATTTTTTTGTATCACTTAATTCGAAAATGATTGATGTAAAGGTATTTGACGTCAAATATAGGATTGTTGTGGTATTAGAGCGGGACTCGTTGCCTACCGTTTGGTAGTCAGGAATTGCCAAAAAAAGACATAGGTTGGTCTCTGACTGTAATGAGAGCGTGTTTATGTCCAAATGTCCGTCTAGCTCTCTTACAGTCAGAGTACTCGGGCTGTTTAACTCCCATCAGTTTACTGTGACACTGGGGTGGGTAAAGTATTGCCTTAATCAGTGTTAATGTGCCCCGTACACTAGACTACTAAATTACAAATACTATTCACTACAGTAGACGCACAAACATGTAGTATACCTTTTGCAGATCGAATGTATAGTAATTGAAAACAAATTCTAATGATTTGGCTTTGTTGATCTGGCATGTGTGAGGTTATGTGATACGCACCAAATGTTAATACATCTTCCTCCATTTTAAGTCAATTTCTACAAGTCATGTGGATCCAATATCAGTAGTTTTACGGAATAAACAAAAACAGCTTAGTAAATGAATCGTTTTAGGGGGTTTGTAAATTTTTTTATTTAGATACTTACTTGTTAATGAAAATGTTCTAGAAGAAAAAACTCACAAATAAATGAAAAGCATATGACAAAATGGATGTTGATTGTGCAAACCATGCACGAGAAAACAAACTGAACGAAGTTAGAAGCATAATACTGATGTTGACAATGAATTATAGGCTACTTCTATCCTCAACTGAGTTTGAGTCAAACTGCAAATATATCAAGACTACCCCAAATGCTGGTTAAGCTACCCTGATAATTTTTATCCATGCAGGCAGGGTTTCTGCCAGAAAGAAATTTTTGGGTATTGCACTATGGAATTTAATATTTACAATGTGTGTGCTGAATCCAACCACAGTTGACAGGCATTATGGGGCATCTTCCTGAAAGGAAATGGGTTAGGTCTAGGGTTAAGAAAATATACATTAATGTTAATGAGTCATTAATTTTGTCAAACGGTCAAGTTAAAAAAATAAAATCTGAAAACAAATTTGAGTATGGCGACAAACCCATTTTAACCTCTGGTAAAAACCCTGGCAGGTGTTTTTGGATTGGGGGCCTTCTCATAAATAAAATTGCACCATATGATTGAAAAACAGTCATTTTAGGGTGAGCTGCATTATTTGAATCTTGACAAAGAATTGTTGATAATTGATTGTTCATACATGTACTAGATGTACCCTGAAGTGCCTTGCAAATTTAGTGCTGTTTTTCAGTATCATAGTCATTTCATACCATACTGCCTGGTCATTTCGGACCATACCATGTTAAAAAGTAATTTGTACCATAGTCATTTCATACCATACTGCCTGGTCATTTCGGACCTTACCATTTTAAAAAGTAATTTCGTACCATAGTCATTTCATACCATTGTGAAATGTCATTTCATACCAGTAATTGTTGTAAAACTATCATTTAATATGGGGCAATCTACAAATTGTTATAATCTCAGACCTGTGGCAGGGCTTCTAGCCATGGGATCATTGATTTTAAATATTTACTAGCCACGATTACAAATTCACTAGCCCTACTTTACTTTAAATTAATACAATTTTACTAAATAATAGTGATTATCTGCGATGTCACCTAAAGAAGGAGATAGAGCTTAAAAACACTAACATCGGTGGGTGGGGCAGGCAGGTTATTCATATTTACAAAGTAGACTTACCTACAACACAAAATAATTCACTGGCCATCGGGCATGGTAATAGTAGTTATTTACTAGCCCAACACTGAATATCACTAGCCATGGGAGTGAGGCTACCATAATCTAGAAGCCCTGCCTATTGTTTGGAAAGCTATTTTTATTACATACACATTTAATCTTACTATTGTAATAAATACAATTCTGACCATGCAATAAAAAAATCTTGTATTGAACATATGTGTGATACAAGATTTTGAATGCATAGTGCGCGTTCACCCTAATGACATCATGTCTCTAGACAGGAATGACTTCATGTTCCAACTTTCCAGACTAAGTTGTGTTATTTAATTAAACTTTTGTTAATCATAACATAGAAAGGTAGTATATAATAAATACAGAACCACACACCAGTTGTTTTGCTATGTTATTTATTGCACTTGTTTATAATGTGCAAGATTTATACCAGTCGACCACATACATATACAGCACTCAATTTTTAATATTCAGTCGGGCAACTTAATTCTATGATACTAGTTGCCAGTCATACGACTGACTTTTTTACACCAAGACGAGTTGTATTGCATAATATTAATAATGTGCAGTTTCCTTACCCACATTTGCTTTTAAACTGTCATTATCTGAACTTAGCTTCAGTCAGTCGAAATCACGTGGGTTTGTTTGCCACTCAGAACTCTTCGGCCGATTCTGTGAGACATCGGGGATAATCGTAATCAATTGTAGGCAATGATTAACAATTAAAGTGCCATTGTGGTGTCGTAAAAAAAAATAAAAAATAATAATATTTAGTAATAAATATTGTCTACCCTGCTGGTCCCTAGGTATATTCTTTGACATCACCGGTGGCTGCATCCAGGACATTTGATTTTTGTTAATCCGTTTTACACTGTAAAACAAGTTGACCAGCCTCGGTGGTGCAGTGGTTAAGCCATCAGACTATAGGCTGGTAGGTACTCCAACCCAGAGCGAGTTCTTAAGGACTCAGTGGGTAGGCGTAAGGCCTCTACACCTCTTCTCTCTCACTAACCAACTGACAGGTCAGGTCATAAGGTTTTACGTGCACATTCAGAACAAGCTGGCCAACTAACAACTAACCCACTGTCCTGGACAGACAACCCAGATAGCTGATGTGTGTGCCCAGGACAGCGTGCTTGAACCTTAATTGAATATAAGCACAAAAATAAGTTGAAATGAAATGAAATAACCAGCAGATTGATCATGTTGATGACAATACTGTTGATAACTGCTTGACAGAATAAACAAAGTAGTGTGTTGACACCTCTATTGGGGCAACCTCAGAGCTGATTGGATAATGCTTTGACACATGTCCATCACTTGACCCCCCTGCAGAGTTGGTGAGAAGAACATGGCAGTTAACAGCTTGGACTAGTTGGAGAAAATCCAGACATTAATTCAAATTGTTTTGTCTATTTTGCAACCAATCAGTGTATTTTAAGTGGTTGTGTTATGATGTAACATTTTGATTTTTGGTTTTATTTAATTATAACTAAAACAAAAATTAATTTTAATTCCTTTCTAATTATACAATATATACAAAAGTATATATAGAGTGAAAGAACACACAAAAAAAAAATCATCAAAATATTATCAAAGGTTTATGCTATAGAATCTCAACACCAGAACAAAATAGTTCCCACCCAGAGCGAGTTTTAACGACCCAATGGCCATTACACCCTCTTCTCTCTCACTAACCAACTAACTCACTGTCCTGGACAGACAGCCCAGATAGCTGAGGGGTGTGCCCAGGACAGCGTGCTTGAACCTTAATTGGATATAAGCACAAAAATAAGTTGAAACACTAAATGCGTATCTTGTACTTTCTATGTTGACCAGTTAATATTTCAGTTGTATAATGTAGGGAAAGGTTTTTATATAGGCTATGTCTGTTGACCAATCCCATCTGTTAATATAAACAGAAATAAATATTGTTTAACTCAAATGAATGATGTATACCCATACAGTACATGTTAATCTGTGATATTCACTGATATGTGATTCTTTGATCATGGAGCTTTATGCAACTCAATACCCAGCAGAGCAATTAATCACATGATGTTTTAACTCCCTGTTAGTGCTAATGTGAGTAGCTGGATGCCATAAATCTGGTGGTGCTGTTGGCAGCTGGGTGCTGTGTATAGTGGCAGCTGCCAGCTCTGAAAGGTGACAACTGTAACAGTGGTTTACCAATTAACGTGAGATTATTGATGTAACAGACACCAACACAAGTCATACTCAAACATGTATGGAGCCATTATCTTAAAGACTTTCTGTTTGGACACATCTAGTTGGTGGTTTGATTTGCTTTTTAACAATAACATGTAAATTAAGAGTTTTTGTTTTTCACCCTTTGTGTCCTCCAACATCAAAAGAAGACTTGTTGAAATGACTGGTGATATGGATGGTGAAATTTATTTTGAAACTGGTAATAATATAGTGATTTCCCTAGAAATTTGTCAAGGCATGGTAGACCAAACACTTTTGGGGCATTTTCACCATTTTCGGGGCACTTTTTTTTCCCATTAAAAATACACAAAAATTAATTGAAATTTATGTGCTTGCTTTAATAAAAGTATGGCAAAAGATATAAAAGGCATATTTTATTAATGAATAATACCTTCTGGGGTATTTTATAAAGGCAATTTTAGAAATAATTAGTGAAAAAGGTTTGTTGAATCTCAGGGCAGCATGGTGCTGATTAAGGCAAGATGGTGCTAGACAATTGAGGCATGGTGCTGCACCATGCTAAAACAAACTAGGGAAAACACTATAATAATAATGTATCAGTTGGTAATAATTAAATTTAACTCAAACTTGCAGTAACTGTTTTATTGATTATTTCCTATGTGCCTTCACGTGACCTTCATAGAAGCATGACCATAAAATAGTAATAAAAATGGAGTGGAAAATAATTCATTGATATTAATAATTAATGTATATATATGCATTAAATTAATTTTAAAAATAAAATAAAGATATATTAATTACGAAATATATTTACATTTTGAAATACTTATTCTTGTATCATAATGTAATGACTTTTTAATATTTTATTTTTTAAAGAAAATAGACATCAGTTCTCCGTAACTCTCCTCACTTCTCCCTAAACTGTTTGGAGAAGTGACTCCTCCGTTTTGACAGTCTAGCTTGATACATGTACATGTATATGATGGACGTCTGTTTAAAAATATTGTATTAAGTTTATTTATTTATCAGGTTTTGGAAGGAAGGATGTAGTTGACCATCTCCTGGACTGTGGGGCCAACGTTCATGCCAAGGACGATGGTGGTCTCATTCCGCTGCACAACGCCTGTTCTTTTGGACATGCCGAGGTTGTTCAGTTGTTGCTGCGTAACGGCGCTGATCCCAATGCCCGAGACAACTGGAACTACACTCCGCTGCATGAAGCAGCAATCAAGGGCAAACTCGATGTCTGTATAGGTACAGTATACACAAATCCATCACTGTGACTTGCTATTAAAAATTTTATGTTTTGCTTTACTAATAAAACTGGAAACATACAGGATTACAGCTTGATATAGGGTTTGGATTTTTTGCATGAATATTATATATATAACACCCCCAACATCCTCAGTGGACAAAGTAACAAACATTGTTTGCTGTCAACTCATCAGAAATTTCCTCGACACATTATTTTAATTTATTTAATATATTACTAAAAAAATTCAATATGTTCTCACAGCTGGTTATGTTACTAAAAAAGAAACTAGTTTCTTTAAAATGATTTAGGAATGTTTAGGAAATAATATTTCAAACATGGATTTTTGAAAATACGAATAGTGATAATATTCATAGTCTGGAAATTATTTCCATTGGTAAATGTAACTAACAACTGGATTCTTTTGTCTGAAATCTTTTCATTTCGTTTTGTGATATACTCTGTATGGATGTACCGGCCTCGGTGGTGTCGTGGTTAGGCCATCGGTCTGCAGGCTGGTAGGTACTGGGTTCAGATTCCAGTCGTGGCATGGGATTTTTAATCCAGATACCGACTCCAAACCCTGAGTGAGTGCTCTGCAAGGCTCAATGGGTAGGTGTAAGCCACTTGCACCGACCAGTGATCCATAACTGGTTCAACAAAGGCCATGGTTTGTGCTATCCTGCCTGTATGAAGCGCAAATAAAAGATCCCTTGCTGCTAATCGGAAAAAGTAGCCCATGTAGTGGCGACAGCGGGTTTCCTCTCAAAATCTGTGTGGTTCTTAACCATATGTCTGACGGCATATAACCGTAAATAAAACGTGTTGAGTGCATCGTTAAATAAAACATTTCTTTCTTTCTGTATGGATGTCTTTATAAAGAGAAAGATCAAAGCTGTTTTTAATCTTCATCTTGTCTGTGTTTGTTTTCAGTTCTTCTTCAGCATGGCGCAGACCCAAACATTCGCAATACCGATGGCAAAACGGCTCTAGACCTTTCTGATCCTACTGCTAAGGCCGTTCTTACAGGTAACATGTGCTGGGGTGTCGTTAAAGATTAGCTTATTAATTCATCATTAAACATTTATTCATTCATTCATTCATTTACAGGTAACATTAATGGTAGACCATTGTAGATCTGTCAGATCCTACTATTATAAGTAGTAATGTCGGACCAATATAGTTGCAATGCAAAATACAAGTGTTAATATTCTTATTGATAAATTAATGTAAATGTTTTCATTTTTCTATTTGTAAAATTTTCACACATATCTACATTTCTTAAAAATTATAATAAGTCCTAGATCACTGAAACCATTGACATACTTATAATTACACCTGTGCCTGTTTGAAATATTTCTTTTATTGAATTAAAAAAAAATCATAGAAAAAAGTTATACCAACGACATCCCAAACTGCGTTCACCTAACAACAAAAACACGAATACAATATTTACGGAAATACTATTCTACATTTTTCAGCTATGATACGTGAAACAAAATAGATTGCAACCAATTACCGTATTTGACCGGAAATAAGCCCAGGAGCCCAAGACAACTCATTGTGAGCTTAGCATGGGGTGGGCTAAGGGGCCAGTTTTGTTTAAAATAAATAAATAATAATAATAAAAATAAATAATAATAATTAAATAAACTAGGAAGAAAACAAAAACGTTCAGTAGCACATCTATTAATTAGTGTTCCATTAATAATGGTTTGTTTACTAGTATCTAATTATCAGAAACACACCTTCTATGTTACAATTACTTACCAGTGCTGTTTATTTACATCCAAAATTTAATGCTGTGAAGACTTAAAACAACAGCAATTAACAACAAACTCAATAGTGTATACACACGTTTCTGACACAGACAGCCAGCTGACACTACAAAGAGTTGTCAATCTAGGTCATTGTTCTTAGCCAATCAGTATACGGTATTTGCCTAATTGGTTTTAGTTCAGACTTGGGCATTAGTACTTCAAAGAAATACTGCAGGCATGAAATTGAAAACAATGTTACACACTGTTACTGTTAGACTGCTAAATCTCTCTGGTGGTAAAATATTGTGTTACATTTGTGTTTAATTATCTGCAGGAGGTATGACCTTTTAAATGAGCTTTGAGCAAACTTGCAGTTTCGTGTTATTTATAAGGGGACGAAGTTAGGGATGGGCTTATTTACGAATGAGGGCCTAATTTCTTAAATGCTATCAAAACAGAGGGAGGCTTATTCAAAGACATGGGCTAATTTCCGGTCAAATACGGTAACATAAAAAAAAATCAACAATGTGGACATAAAACAAATCCATTCTAGTAAATAAAAGTGAAACACCCTCTGGTAAACAGGAAAGAGTGTGAGTTTTTAACTGCATTCAGGAGCATGCATTTGCAAAAAGTATCTTAATGCGCACGTACAGTTCGCCATTTTTAATTTTTAAGGCCACTACATGAAAAATGTATGTTTCTTAACTATGCACAGTTGACGAACATTTTGTTTAATATTTTTTTGAAAGAAAAATTCAATTTGTCAAGCGTTCTGGTCTGATCCACGTTTTACCAACACTCATTGCTAACACTTGTTGTCAATACTGATAGACATTACGTTCATATCAGTGAATAGCTTGTAAAATATAATTTTATTTATAAATTGATTCTTAATTCACACAATTTATACACTAAAAAATATTTACTATTGTTATCAATGGATTATGAATACTATTCATTACAATAGAAAGAAAGAAAGAAGTGTTTTATTTAACGACGCACTCAACACATTTTATTTACGGTTATATGGCGTCAGACATATGGTTAAGGACCACACAGATTTTTTTAGAGGAAACCTGCTGTCGCCACATAGGCTACTCTTGTTACGATAGGCAGCAAGGGATCTTTTATTTGCGCTTCCCACAGGCAGGATAACACAAACCATGGCCTTTGTTGAACCAGTTATGGATCACTGGTCGGTGCAAGTGGTTTACACCTACCCATTGAGCCTTGCGGAGCACTCACTCAGGGTTTGGAGTCGGTATCTGGATTAAAAATTCCATGCCTCGACTGGGATCCGAACCCAGTACCTACCAGCCTGTAGACCGATGGCCTGCCACGATCATTACAATAGAGACACAACACTGTAGCATACCTTTTGCAGATTGAATACAATAATTGAAAACAAATTCTAACAACAGGGGTGTTAAAAATCATAAAAATTAAATGCTTTGGCCTTGTTGATCTTGCACGTGTGAGGTCATGTGACACGCACCGAATGTTAACTCCATTTTAAGTTAATTTTTACTAGTCATGTGGACCCGATATCAGTAATTTTATGGAATAAAATTAAACAAAAACGACTTAGTAAAATTAATGGTTTTAGAGGTTTGTAAAGTTTTGTATTTAGATACTTACTTGTTTGAACTTTATTGTTCATAAAAATGTTCTAGAACTGTGAAGAAAAAACTCACAAATGAATGGCGAGCAGACGACAACAAATTGGATGATAAATGCGCGAACTGTCCACGAGAAAACGAAGCAAACAGAGTTGGAAGCATAACGCAGTTAGGGATATTGACAATAACAATTATTAAAAGCCAGTCGGCTTACACCAAGCCAGATTTTGGTCAACCAGACACATTTCTTTCTATAGAGTTCTTGGTTTGTAAAGTATTGTAATGGTTTTGTTGTTAACAACAAGTGACTGTATAAACATTTAATAATATATTACCAGGTGAATACAAGAAGGATGAACTACTGGAAGCCTCCAGGAGTGGGAATGAGGAGAAACTGATGATTGTATAAATATTTATATATGTATAAACATTTATATTACCAGGTGAATACAAGAAGGATGAGTTACTAGAAGCCTCCAGGAGTGGGAACGAGGAGAAACTGATGACTCTACTGACTCCATTGAATGTAAACTGTCACGCCAGTGATGGTCGCAAGGTTAGCCATCTTGTTTACACACTTGAAAACACTCTAAAGGCCAATCATTTAAAAGTGTCTGTGGTTCAAACAATATTATCAAATGTATCAACCATATATGGATGATGCAAGAAAGTGCAAAATAAACAGGACCTAAATAAATTATCTTTTTGGTCCCTCAGTGATGAATATTACTTTTGCATTTAATATTCAAGACATTATATGTAAATGACTTACACTTTTGCCACCACTTTCAGGGCTAGCTCCGGATCAGAAGAACATTTCGCCAAATTATCTATTAAACTTACAAATTTTATAGATCCCCAGTTATTTTGTAACAAAATATCAATACTTGAAATTCTTTCGCCAAATTAAAATAAAATTCGCCATTTGTTGTTACAATTCGCAATTGGCGAATTTGGCGAATGCCAGAGCTAGCCCTGACTTTACTCTTCTATTTTTTAAAAGTCAATTTTATGTTAGCCTTATTTTAAAATTAACTCATCTATAAGACAGAAGAAGACCTATATAAATATATGTAGCTGAGTTTGTTTGTTTTTATTTAATAACTTATTTTTCAGTCAACTCCATTACACCTAGCAGCAGGATATAATCGGACGAGAATAGTTCAGCTGTTACTACAACACGGAGCTGATGTCCACGCCAAGGATAAAGGGTGAGGAGTTTACACAAATAAACAAATAACACATAGGCTATAATCTATTTTTTAATACAGGTTGACTAATATGTAAACAGTTTTAAAGATACGTGTAGTAAGCAAGGATTAAGGCATGTAAGCAAATTTTGTGGAATATACACTATATTAAGATTTTTGTTATGTATATAAATTTAGAATTCTTGGGGATTTTTGTTAAATTTTATTGCATTTACTCTCAGTGATGCTTTTGATTTAATAACAATAACTAGAGCACCAAAGCAAAACTAATTACAAGTGTGTTTGATTACTAAAAATATGGGATGTATAGGAAGAGAATGGTGGCAAACCAGGTAAGGCACCATGCCAGGGGTTTTGATGTTGACGACATCTGATTTGTTTTGACTCGACAGCAAATAAGGAAGGCAACCACGTCACTTTCCATTGGTGCCATGGTTAAACTCTAACCCTGCATGTAAACAGACTTGAGTTCAATACAACTAGGTTCCTATTTTCACAAATTTTATGAAATCAGAAATTCTACACAATCTGGCAAATTAACACATTTTGTTTATGTTGAGGATATAATGTTTATATTTCAAAGCTGTAATACATAATATTGGCAGTAAACCACCATTATGCAACTTTGACTAATAAAATATTTTTACGATTAAACTTACATATTAAATATACTTTCTTGTTGAGAATATCAGTGTCTGTATATTCAATGTGTTTCTGGCCATTTTAATATTTCTAACAAGCCCAAATTGGATTTTGTATTCAAATAATTTCGTATGTATGGGAAAAAAATATTTTAGCAAAATAAAATGAAATTTAACCTAATAAAAAATATTAAAACTATCAGAAACACGTTTAATATACAGCCGCTAATATTTTATGCAGAAAAATATATTTGATATGTAATTACAGTCATTAAAAAGTCTCTGTTAGTCGATAACATCTTAAAAATTGCAGCAAGCTATGTCCCTTCAATAATTAAACATTATGTAAAATTTAAATGCACTACCTTTAGTTTTGTTTGTATGTGCTGTCCACAGTGCCTGTGTGTAATGGGTTTTCTTTTGTTATCATTATGATTTTTATTTTAGTGGACTTGTTCCTCTTCACAACGCCTGTTCCTACGGACATTTTGAAGTGACTGAAATGCTTCTAAAGGTGAATATACAATGTACCTTTAATTTCTTTTCGATATCCTTTTGTTTTGTATTTCTGCATTTGCAATTTGTCATAGATTTGTGTCTTAATTCAAGTTAGGTTTCCTTGTCTATTCATGTTAACACTAAACATGATTTGTTATAGATTTAACAGTTGATTCTATGTCATACTGTTTTGAGTGTGAAACTGACACTAGTGACTGGTAGCATCATGTTTTAATTGTAATGAAACTTCATGTTGTTTTCAGTATTATATATATACTTACGTGATTTGTAATAATGTTTAACGGTCATAAGTTAATCATTTCAGATTTTCTTTATTGGTAGTGCATGGTTCATGGTAGTTTTAATATACTTTGTATTGTTTTAGTGACACAGTGTTTGTTTTGTGCTAGTGTTGAAATATGGTCTGCTATGTTTTAGGCTGGAGCGGGTGTGAATGCGATGGATCTGTGGCAGTTTACCCCACTACACGAAGCTGCCTCCAAGTCTCGTGTTGAGGTGTGTTCTCTGCTTCTGTCGCATGGTGCCGACCCGACCCTCGTAAACTGTCATTCGAAAAGTCCTCTCGATGTTGCTCCCACCCGCGAACTTCAGGAGAGATTACAAGGTAAGTTTCTGGTTAAATGTTTTAACTGGCATCTTCATTCTTCTTACTTTTGTTAATATAATTATGATATCTGTGAAAGGTCCGTGTTACTGCTTACAAATTTATTTTTGTACACCCAGTGTGATATTGATTGTTACAAGGAAGGAAATGTTTTATTTAATGACGTACTCAACACATTTTATTGACAGTTATATTGCATCAGACATATGGTTAAGGACCACTCAGATATTGAGAGGAAACCTGCTGTCGCCACTTTATGGGCTACTCTTTTCGATTAGCAGCAAGGGATCTTTTATATGCACTATCCCACACACAGGATAGCACATATCACAGCCTTTGATATACCAGTCATGGTGCACTGGCCCGGAACGAGAAATAGCCTAATGGGCCCACTGACGGGGGATTGATCCTAGACCGACCGCGCATCTTGATTGTTACAATGTTTCTGGAAAAAAAGGTCAGGACATAGCCCAGTGGTAAAGCACTCACTTGATACATGGTTCATCTAGGATTGTTCCTCACCAGCAGGTTTATTTATCATTTCAGCTAGTGTTCTATAATATGTGTAACAAAAGTACTATATATTATTCTGTCTATGTTATGGTGCATATAAAATATCCCTTGCTGGTAATCAAAAAGAGTAGATCATGGGGTGGCAGTAGTGGGTTTCCCCATTATCTGTGTGGTCCTTAACCATATATCTGATGACATATTACAAAATTAAAATGTGTTGAATGAGTTGTTAAATAAAACCTGTCTCCTTCCTTATTTATGGAAACTTATGGCAGTGTTTTTATGTGACTGTTTTACTCGAATACTGTTAAAATTTGGATGATATTGGAGTTTCACAAGTTTTTTTTAGAAATGTATCCTATTAAATTAGTGGGAAGTCTGGCCATTCAAAAGTTTTTAACTCAATTACTCATTTACAATTACGGTTTTTTTTGTTTGTTTTTTTTGGCCAATGTTAGTTGCATTTATAGGTGATTATGGATCTAGAAATAAATTGAATGTGACTATGTATGAACACAGTAATATTTTAAATGAGAAACTAAATTTTAACCTGAAGTTGTGTTTTATTTTTCAGTTGAGTACAGCTCCATGATCATTGTGTTTTATTTTTCAGTTGATTACAGCTCCATGATCATTGTGTTTTATTTTTCAGTTGAGTACAGCTCCATGATCATTGTGTTTTATTTTTCAGTTGAGTACAGCTCCATGATCATTGTGTTTTATTTTTCAGTTGATTACAGCTCCATGATCATTGTGTTTTATTTTTCAGTTGAGTACAGCTCCATGATCATTGTGTTTTATTTTTCAGCTGAATACAGCTCCATGATCATTGTGTTTTATTTTTCAGTTGAGTACAGCTCCATGATCATTGTGTTTTATTTTTCAGTTGAGTACAGCTCCATGATCACTGTGTTTTATTTTTCAGTTGAGTACAGCTCCATGATCACTGTGTTTTATTTTTCAGTTGAGTACAGCTCCATGATCATTGTGTTTTATTTTTCAGTTGAGTACAAGGGTCATTCTCTGCTAGAGGGCGCTCGTCAGTCTGATTTGACACGAGTGAAGAAATATCTGACATCGGACATCATCAATTTCAAACACCCGTACACCGGAGATTCTGCCTTGGTAAATACCAATGTTTCTTGCCCACAGACTGAATTAGCCAGCTTTTGCAGGAGGCTAGATACGTCTTTCTGGCCCACTGGACAGCATTATCCAGCTTTTGCATGATGCTAGATAAATCTGTCTGACCCTAGGGCTTGAAAAATTTGTCTCACCCTAGGGCTAGAAAAATCTGTCCGACCCAAGGGCTAGACGATTTCTACATGCGCGTGGCGTCATAACTCATGCTTTACAATGATTGATGTCATAACTCATGGTTTTCACAATTCTGTTTGCCATTTCATGTTGTATCATTGTTTAAAAAATATTTAAACAAATTAATATTTTCAGCTTTATATTTATTGGTAAGTTGTTACATTTTTATGTTGTTGCATGAAGTGAACTATATTTTCCCCGTGTATGATTAAATGAGTTTGTAGGTAAAATGTTTACGAATCATTCTACAATAAACAAAGCATCGCTTACAAAATTAATGTTTTGTTACTAAAATTAAAAATGGCAACAAAAAAAAATCAATCACCATTGTGAGGTATAGATGAGGCAATTCCAAACCCCAAGACAAAATGTTTTTGTAAGGGCCTCTGTAAACCTTGGCACTCACAAAAAACGTTTTGTCCCTCGTGATGGAATTGCCTTATCTATACCTCACAACGGTGATAGATTCTATTAATCTAGCACCCCGGGGCTAGACGATTTTCTACATACACCTAACACCATAGCTCATGTTTTATGATTAGTGACGTCATAACTCATGTTTTTTAGAATTCTGTTTGCCATTTCAAGTTGTATCATTGTTTAAAAAATATTTAAGCAAATTAATATTTTCAACTTTATATTTATTGTTCAGTTGTTATATTTTTATGTCATTGCATAATGCGGACTATATTTTTCTGCATATGATTAAATGAGTTTGTAGCTTACAAAGTTAATGTTTTGTTACTGTAATTAAATGGGCAAGAAAAAGAATCAATCACTGTTGTGAGGTGTAAATAAGGCAATTCCATCCCTTGGAACAAAACCTTTTGTCCCTCGCATTGGAATTGCCTTATCTGTACCTCACAACAGTGATATATTCTATTAGTAAAGTATAGTAAAACCTGTTTAAACCAGACCCTGAATATACCGAAATCCTGTCAAAACTGGCCAAATTTCTTGGACCCAAATTTTCTCTTACTTAAACCATGTATTAAAAACTTGATAAAACTGAAACCTGTCAATTTCGGAAACTGGATTGATTTTTGTTTCAAAATGTAAAATCCTTAATTAATTAACCGGAACAAACCTGTGTAGTGTAAACAAATGAAAACACTACTTCCAGAAAACAGCGATATTATTATTACTCCATGACGCTCAGACAGTCACATTCATTTGGCAGTTATCCGACATCTTCGTTCACAGTTATGAGTTTGATGTCAAGGGAAATAACTCTGTATTTTGAAACGCGACCATCTAAACACTGGATCCTGTCTAAACCGTATAAATATTAGATACCCAGCATGATCCAGTTTAGACAGGTTTCACTGTATTTGTATTTATTGTTGTTTAAATATGCAACACTTGTTGGCTGACCTTTCTTTTGTGACATTGTGTGTAATATCAAGTGAATTTACAATGTTTATATAAAATCTGCACCTTTAAAATACACATTCCTGGGCCCGTGCTTATAAAACTTTTAGAGTCCAGACTCAATCTCAAATGATGTCACACACATACAATTTGTATAGTGTCGCCATGACATTACTGTCTCAGACTCTATTAGAGTCTCGAGTCTAGACTCTAAAAGTTTTATAAGCACCAGGCCTGACACCTGAAATTATAGTTGTTATCATGTTAGAATTGTCTTAAAATATGGTTGGTTTTTCCTTTTCATTTCTTTTCATTAATTTAATAAAAGATTTATTTTTGTATCTGTTTTCAGGTACAGTGAAACCCCTCTAAGCCAAACACTCACAGAATCAAATAAAAAGTATAGTTTTAAGGGGTGTTTGTTTTAGAAAGGTTATGTTCTCTACTGATATTTAAAAAGGAACTATAAAAAATAATCAGGTTTTGAGGGAATTCTGGTTAACAGAGGGTCTGGGTTTTAAGAGGTTTTAATATATATTTAATGTTGGTGCTACAAATCTAAATATTTAGGGTCATGTTTTATTTTCCTGTCTTTCAGCACTGTGCAGCTATATCTCCATTTCCGAAAAGAAAACAAGTGGTGGATCATCTCATCAGAAAAGGGGCCAATTTGAATGATAAAAACAAAGAGTAAGTCATGTCGGTTCCATAATCATGTGACATGTTAACTTTGTCATTGTGTAAACCCGTGTGATGGATCATCTAATTTGAAAAGAAGAAAATTTCTGTGATAGAATTGTTTAGTTGTGTATTCATAAGTATTCCTCTTTTTTTTTCTCCTTTTTTTTTCAAAATTTATTATCCCCAGAAAAGAAATATGGTAATGCCAGAGTTGGGGTCCCTGGTATGACTACCATACATTAATGTTATAGAATACACACTATACAAGAATACAAATAATATGTTATGATATTAATAAACATGTTACCACAAAAAGGAAAGAAGAAGTAATAGAAGGAAGTAAAATAAACAAATAGAAAAAAAAAAATAATAATAATAATAAAAAGAATAATTCATAAGTATTCCTTGATGTGTACCCATGCCATCAAGTTATTTTTTTATTTACTGAAACAGTTTATGGTAGGCGAGACGTTTAATTCTGTAGAATTCTCGTATCTTGATATTATATAGTAAAGTTGTATATACAGGTCTTATCAGAACTGCCAAGCTATTCAAGGTGGCATACCACTATTAAATACTCAGTGCAGTTAAATACAGTTTCTATGTCGGAATATATTTGGTGAAAAACAGGAGAGCTATGTGACTGCTAATTTAAAGGAGTACTCTCCCTTGACAATTACCATGCCAAAAATCATCATAGGTTGACAACAATTTTTTTTTAGTTAGCCACCCATATAGCAGAGCACCGCCTAATTTTGCTGTTATACAATTGGCAGTATACCACTTACACAGATGTTATCAGTTTAATATATACTAGAAGGAATAAGTAATTTCAATCCAATAGTGTATTTAAATACTAAGAGGTCAACCTACTTGTAATCATCAAAGAAAGATTTTAAAAGGCATTTCATAATTTTGTGTTATGTTTGTAATGAGGTACTATTTCCTAACCTGGGCCCACGTTGCACAAAGCGATCTTAGCACCAAGATCACCTTAAGTGCTTACAGTAGTTATGCACTTACGGTGATTTTAGCGCTAAGATTGCTTCGTGGAACAGGGCCCTGGACTAAGTGGTGGTGTGGTGCCACAGTGTACATAACAACAGTCTTAATTCACACAAAAGTATTTATTCCTCACAATGTAGATTTCTATTACATATTAACTCATGTTGCTGAAGAATACAAGTATCATTGGCATCATATTTATTTTATTATAATTTATATTGCAGTTGATTCATAAAATTCTTCACTGTTTTTGTTTTGTTTTTTTGTAACATTATTTTAATATTGTATAGAATTACTTGTGTTGAATAGGCTTTAACTATTGTTTATTTGTTTTCTTACAGCTATTTAACACCATTGCATATAGCTGCAGATAAGGCCCATTATGATGTCATGGACATACTGCTGAAACATGGTGCAAAGGTAGGAAGACATTTTTCTTGTGATATGTAATTAGCATTAGTGGTTTTTAACCTTAAAAAAGTTTGTTCAGACTACTGGATTCATTTTTAACAAAACCCATGTTGAGTGGGTACAGGTTTATAATTTTTACTGACATATATTCTCTTAAATGTTTTATAAATATATGACATAAAGTTCATATATGAATCGGTAAGTATTATTTTCATGGGTTTTTGTAATTTTTATGATTTTTAGATCAGTTAATGGTGATTTAAATTAGGCAAAAAATCGGAAAAGTTGCATTTACTTACGGGCATTTGTGGCCAGTTGTCCAGTATTTATGTCCATTATTCCCAATATCAGTGGTTTTCTGACCAGAATTCTTTTTAAAAACCCGAACTACAATTCATATTGCAATATTTGGTGATTTTCGTTGTTGGTAAAATTTATTATCAAATTAGCTGTCACAATCAGCTATCAATCCCTGAAAATGACTGTGACATGCTGCCATTGTTGTCAAGCAAAAATACTTGCCGAAAACCACTTCTTGAAAATTTTTCAAGGTATTTTCAATTGAAAAAATCTAAATAAAAGCCACCATTTTGAAAAGAAATCTTTTTTCTTTTATTATATTTCCGTTTCCGGTGAGTGCCGTGTGCAAAACGGTGGGAAATATGAATTGGGGAATGCACTGTATACAGTGTACAGTATGTCAACTGATGTGACGTCGGGCGAGATATCTCGCCTGCGGTAGTCAGAAGGTTAATGACACCAATAGACCACATTGATCTATTAATTATTGACTATTGTTAAAATTGACTTAAAGAGGAAACCTGCTACGTTTATCCATTAGTAGTAAGGGATCTTTTATGTGCACCATCCCACAGACAGGATAGCACATATCACAGCCTTTGATATACCAGTCATGGTGCACTGGCTAGAACGAGAAATAGCCAAATGGGCGTACCAGCAGGGATCGATTCCAAACTGACCTGACATCAAATGAGCACTTTACCACTGAGCTAAGTTCCGCCCCTTTTAACCTTAAATCTTATTACTCTTCTCAGTTAGCATTTAACATGCCTGGTGATTTTTCATTTATGATACTGTAAAACATGTTGTTTAGAAATATTCAAATAATACTTTTCCCAGTTAGTATTAAACATTCATGGTGACTTTTCATTTATGATATTTTAAAATTTATTATTTAGAAATAATCAAATATGATGTCATTTTTAAAACATAAAACGATCCTAATTTCTTTTAGGTGAATTCTCTGGACGGCAGTGGCCAGACGGCTTTACACCGAGTGGGACAGCAGGGGAACATACAGGCATGTCGTCTTCTCATGTCGTATGGAATCGACTCCAGTATTGTGTCACTGCAAGGTTATACTGCAGCTCAGCAAGCCACAGAAAATATACAGCGACTTCTTCAAGGTACGGAAATAGAAACTAATATTTACTTTACCAAGTCATATAGAATCGACTCCAGTATTATGTCACTGCAAGGTTACACTGCAGCTCAGCAAGCCACAGAAAATATACAGCGACTACTTCAAGGTACGGAAATAGAAACTAATATTTACTTTACCAAGTCATATAGAATCGACTCCAGTATTATGTCACTGCAAGGTTACACTGCAGCTCAGCAAGCCACAGAAAATATACGACTGTGTTAAGGTACAGAAATAAATACATTATTTATGTTGTACTCTTAACAATAATATAAACATTAGTCATACTACTGAACAGAAATAATTGGAACTTATTATGAAGGTTAGAAATGATTTAAATATGTTTAAATGTATAATACCAATATGACAGTAATATGGATATTAAAGCAGGGTTTACACAAACCTATCAAGTCTCTAAGGTTCCATACCATTTCTGTATTAACAAGTACAGTTATTTTTTCAGAGGATCCTCTAGTTGGTAGTTCAGATGATGACTATCAGTTGTTAGAGGCCGCTAAAGCTGGGGACATGGAGCTGGTCAAGGTGAGATTGTATACCATACACGACTACATGTATACCACTATCAGTTGTTAGAGGCAGATAAAGTTGGGGACATGGAGCTGGTCAAGGTGAGATTGTTTATGTCTTGGAAACACTGTACTATAAAGTACTCTTTCGATCCCTCAAAACATGATTTCAGCCGCCTGTGCTCTCTATCCAGGACAGGGGTTAATGATTAGTAGTTATTGGTGAAAAAATTGTCCGAGTTTGAGCCAGTACTGGAATCTGAAGCCCGAACCTAACCACCTTTAAGACCGATGACATAAACTGTGTTAAAAATCTCAAATAAACTTGGTTTTATAATAAATATAATGGTTTACTATTACATTATTTGTATCAAAGATTTTAGGTGATATTTTTATGAAAATACATATTAGTGGGACTAAACTTTCTGTCTGACCTAAGATAGTGGGGGAAAGAGAGGGAGAATTAGTGGATGGGGGGGGGGGGGGGCACATACATACACACACAGATATATATATATAAATATCTATAAACCATAGCAGCATCAAGAAGCCCACCACTTTCTAAACCAGTGTACTGTGTTGTATTGCCATACAAACCAGTGTTTATACTTAACAAAGTTCTTAAATCGGGTCTGAAGCCAAACAAATTGAGACATTAATTACCTGGAGAATGTAGTAGGCCTAACAACTAACATAACGTGACACCAGACTATGATTAGATTGTTTTGAAAACAAAAAATTGGCACATAATATTTACATGTATTACTGTACATCCAGAAATTAATGCGTCCCTAAATTAATGCGAGAGAAGGTGGGCAGACTAAAATGCGACATGAACTTAATGCGAGTGGCCTCCTTTTGAAAGTTTACTTTCCTAAGAACACACACTCGCCTATGTACTTTTCAGTTAAATCCCAAGTTACAGACGTCTTTTATAAGATCAACTCATTAATATGTCTGTGTATACATCAGTTATCCTATTTAGTCCCTATTGTTTTTGGTGAGATTAACTCAACGCATATTTTTGCAGCAATCATTTATGTAATGTACATAGTTAACCAAATCTGGCTAAACATAAACATACATGTACGATTACAACTGTAACTTCCAACGAATGTACTTGCGAAGAATGTACAAGTACATTACTTTCACCAAAAAACTGCCCGCGGGACTGCCAGATCCCGCAAATGCTTTGACACCAAAAAAAGCTACCAGAATGGACACAGTAAATAAAGTGAACATTGAGGCTTCTAAAACTCCAGAAAAAAATTACAAGTTGCTGTCGAGTGAAACGTAAACAGACGAACAATCATTACTCACCTGAAACACGGGCCAAAATCACCAGGTATGCCACAGAAAATGGAAATTCAAGAGCAGCAAAACACTTGTGAGTTATTAGATGTATCTTTAGAGGAAAGTGCAGTTAGGGTAATGAAGAAGGCCGACCTGTCTGCAAAAGCTAAGAATAAAACTGCCAACATTCTTGAACTTTTACATAAAAAACATGGGACGTCCACTACTTTTGGGAGAACTCATTATTCTTGTTAAAGAACATGTGTTTGCAATTAGAGAAGCAGGTGGAATTGTCAACAGGAATATCATACTCACAACTGCTTGTCCTGCATGAAAACAAGAACTTGTTGGCTGAAAACGGTGGTCCTATTAATGTCAACAAGAGTTGGGCCAATTCGTTTCTTGCAAGATATGGATTTGTTAAACGGAAAGCCACTAAAAGCTGCCAGAAATGTACCAGACGACTATGAAGAGAAAGGTGATGTGTTTGTTACTAGTATACGGGAGACGATTACACAAAAAACCATGTGATTTAGTGATCAACTTGATCATACTGGAGTGAAAATCATACCGGTTGCAAAGTGGACGTTAGCTATTAAGGGGGTGAAGCAAGTAGACGTTGTCGGTCTTGAAGACAAATGGGAGATCACAATGGTTCTTGCTGGGACTGCAAGTGGACACATGCTACCTCCACAAGTAATTTATCTTGGGAAAACGGACAAATGTCACCCCAGCTACAAGTTCCTGGATGACTGGCACATTACACACTCGCCAAACCATTGGAGCAATGAAGAAACGATGCTATTGTATATCAACAAAGTACTTGTGTCATACGCAAAGAAAGTAAAAAAAAAACTTGGATTACCCTCTCGCCATAAATCTCTTGCCATTTTTGATGTTTTTGCAGTACACAGATGTGACTCGGTTCTTGATTTACTCAGTAAGAGAAACTTCGAAATTTGGTTTGTTCTGGCTGGTTGCACTAGTGAGTTGCAACCAATGGACGTATCTGTGAATGACGATTTCAAAGTCATAACAAAAGAACAATTAACTCAGTGGTATGCTGACAAAGTTGCATCGAACTTGAACAGTAAGAGCAAAGAAATGGTCGACCTCAGGATTAGCGTGCTAAAATCCATTCATGTGCGATTGATCATGTCAGCTTTTGACATGATGGCCAAAGACCCCTCAATCGTCACACGTGGCTGGCAGCTTGCTGGACTATTGAACAAGTAGTGTGTGTCGCCGACAATGATTATGCTCCAGTTGTTTTATAAATGTATGAGACGTTTAATCTTTATTTGTTTATTAGTGTGTGACACATAGCTTGTAGGACAATTGGACAATTAATCCATCTCGCCTACAATGAATTGTTTTCCCAGTTGTGTTTTATAAAGATATTAGCAGACCTTGCTTTTTAAGGTGCGCGGGTGCGATCGCACTCATACAGTGCACATAATTTCAATCTGACGAGTGTGAAAAACAGCGAACGTTACACTCAACAAACGATGCACGTAAAATAGATGGGTATATTTATTTCTACAGTTTACAAAAATCAACAGTTTTTATAGCTCATTTAGCTGATAGGAAGGTCCTTTTATTAAAACAATAAAAATTAAAAACATGGCAGTGGCTTCCATGCAGTCATTAAACTGGTATTTCTCTTTGTTGACCAAATCAGGAAATACTGGTTTAATAGACAATTTTGTAGATGTACCAGTCAAAATCCAGTAAGAGCTACACTGCCTATTTTATTTATTTTAGAGAGTGATTTTTCACTCGTCTTAGCATATTGAAGTGTGCGATTTTCCATTCGCCTATAATTTTCAAAAACCAAGGACTGTATTAGAATTTTAATCTTTCTTTGTTTTGTTTTAATAACGTGGGACACATTTACAAAACATAGAAATAAATGCATCATTTTATTAATGCAAAGAATATGAACTCGCATTTTTTGCATTAATATTATGATCACATTAATTTCAGGATCTACAGTATCTTTTCTATGAGAGGTTGACTAAACATTTTTTGTTTTTTTTTGTTTACAGAAACTGACCTCATCGAACCCGCATGTTGTGAACTGCCGAGACGTTGATGGCCGCCATTCCACACCTCTACACTTTGCCGCAGGCTACAACAGAGTGGCTGTTGTTGAATATTTACTGCAGCAAGGTGCTGACGTCCACGCCAAAGACAAAGGGTAAGAATCAGCAGTTTCCCCTTCTTAAAGCTGTACATAAAACACAAAAAAGAGTAACATGTTTATCATATATGATATTGGGATCAGCACACCACAGCGATAGTTTAATTATAATTTGCTAAAAACCAAATAAAATGCCTTTTACACATTACTTGAATGTAAAATATAAACAACACTGTGAAGATAACTTTTTAAAATTGTATATTATTGCCAATAAAAATGACAGTTTAAAAAGAGCAAAAATGGGTTTTATAAAATGTAATAAATGTTTTCAAACTGTTTACCTTATGTTATTGAGAAGGGAAGTTATAGCTATAAATGTATTATTAGTGACACGTTTACTTTTTACTATTGTTCAAGGATATCAATTTTCCGCAGATTTCAGACTTTTTTATGTGGTCATTTGAGATTTGTAATCCTCCGGAGTCTTTAAGTTTGTGTTCATGACCACTGTTTTACAGTAAATGTTACTTTATTAACATATATCTAATTAAGGTTAGGAAGTTGCAGGACGTTTTCATTGCACAAACACTTTTATCACTGTTTTACAGTAAATGTTACTTTATTAACATACCTATATCTAATTAAGGTTAGGAAGTTGCAGGACGTTTTCATTGCACAAACACTTTTATCACTGTTTTACAGTAAATGTTACTTTATTAATATACCTATATCTAATTAAGGTTAGGAAGTTGCAGGACGTTTTCAATGCACAAACACTTTTATCACTGTTTTACAGTAAATGTTACTTTATTAACATACCTATATCTAATTAAGGTTAGGAAGTTGCAGGACGTTTTCATTGCACAAACACTTTTATCACTGTTTTACAGTAAATGTTACTTTATTAATATACCTATATCTAATTAAGGTTAGGAAGTTGCAGGACGTTTTCATTGCACAAACACTTTTATCACTGTTTTACAGTAAATGTTACTTTATTAACATACCTATATCTAATTAAGGTTAGGAAGTTGCAGGACGTTTTCATTTCACAAACACTTTTATCACTGTTTTACAGTAAATGTTACTTTATTAACATACCTATATCTAATTAAGGTTAGGAAGTTGCAGGACGTTTTTATTGCACAAACACTTTTATCACTGTTTTACAGTAAATGTTACTTTATTAACATATATCTAATTACGGTTAGGAAGTTGCAGGACGTTTTCATTGCACAAGCACTTTTATCACTGTTTTACAGTAAATGTTACTTTATTAACATACCTATATCTAATTAAGGTTAGGAAGTTGCAGGACGTTTTCATTGCACAAACACTTTTATCACTGTTTTACAGTAAATGTTACTTTATTAACATAGCTATATCTAATTAAGGTTAGGAAGTTGCAGGACGTTTTCATTGCACAAGCACTTTTATCACTGTTTTACAGTAAATGTTACTTTATTAACATAGCTATATCTAATTAAGGTTAGGAAGTTGCAGGACGTTTTCATTGCACAAACACTTTTATCACTTCCTGTGTGCTAGGGGCGGGATATAGCCCAGTGGTAAAATAACGGCTGATGCACGGTCGGACTAGGATCAATCCCAGTCGATGGGCCCATTGGGCTATTTCTAATTCCAGCCAATGCATTACAACTGGCATATCAGAGGTACTGGTATGTGCCGTCCTGTCTGTTGGAATATGCATATCCCTTGCTACTAATGGAACAATGTAGTGGGTTTCCTCTTTAAGACAATATTTCAGAATTACCAAATGTTTGACATCCAATAGTCAATAATGTGCTCTAGTGGTGTTGTTAAACAAAATAAACTTTGTCTTTGTCATGTGTGCTAAAACTACAAAACTTTTTTTTAGAGATTCACTCATATTTTTTTATGCTTGACTTAGACTTTTTCCTGTTGATATCCCTGCATTGTTTGATATATCATCTGATCTTGGTGTCAAAATTTATTAATTTATTAATATTATTTTTACAGAGGTCTTGTTCCACTACACAATGCCTGCTCGTACGGACACTTCGAGGTCACAGAACTGCTTATTACGGTTGGTTGTTGTAATTTGTGATTACTTAAACAAATCTATATTATGAACGTTTTACTTCCAATAATAAATGTTTTTATCTTTCAAATGTTTGTTTTTGATTCTTTATTAACTTCTAGTACAGCTAATATAACGTCCATCATTCCACACACTTTGGAATATTTCAGTTAATCACACACATTTATGTACTTTGATGGAATATTTGTTTTAAAGGTATAAATCTCAATAACCTATTATGTATTAACGTTTTTACTATTTTAGCATGGAGCCTGTGTCAATGTGGCTGACTTGTGGAAATTCACTCCACTTCACGAAGCCGCTTCGAAAGGCAAATTTGAAATCTGTAAATTACTTATTAAGGTGAGTTAAATGTTGTCATTTCTGTGTAAATAATTTTATTTCTTGAGATTAGTAATGGAAAGATCAACTTCATCTATCAGTTATATTAACATTTTAATATTTTCAAATCAACTTGTAAATATAGGGATTACCAGAGTGTGTGCATAGTGTGAAATTACTGAAACAAGTATTCAAATAGAAAAGTAATAAAATTCTTATATAAATTTTATACATTTTACGTAATAACAGTACTAACAAAGAGATTCCTTTACTATTGATATGGACAAAAGCAGAAACTAGAGGTTGGGCATATTTTCAGTGATGGTAAGAACTATTAAGTTTGTTAATTTTACTAAGCCACTATACCATCCTTTAGATGCATTAAAGTCAAACAAGGAATGTTATAAATCTTGTGATTATGTAGTTTTTGTAGCACTGTTTGTTCTGAATTTTAAGAATAATTAACATTGTCACCTTTATAGGTGTAGACCTAACTTGGAAAACATTAGTCCAAACTTTTTGTGTCATTTTGTATTGTGAATCAATAAGATAAGATATTTTTTAATCTGACTGTTAATTCATTCGTTTCAGCATGGTGCAGATCCAAACAAGAAGAACCGAGACGGCCATACCCCCATTGACCTGGTGAAAGAAGGAGACCACGATGTGGCTGATCTGTTGAGAGGTAAGTCTGTCTTCTGTCTGTATAGATACTTAATGTTACCTCCCAATGGAAAACAGGACAGTGCTAGACTTTGAAAGTAGTGGTGTGTTAAGAAGGTAGTGCACTTGGGAACAATATGACTGGTACCATCGTCTTCTATCATACCACATTCTTCTAATGTTAGGCACCAAAAACCAGTCATATGAGTGATCGTGATTGTTCATCTTCCTTGACTCTGGTACGTATCTATTTAATTCAAGGACTGCTAGGTTTTTTGAAAGTTGGTAAATTTCAGCAGATTCTATATTCATGAAATTACTAAAAACATGGAAAGTACTGCAATATACAGTATTACAGATGTAGGTGTAACTATACCTTAATAACCAAAAAATTGATTTATTACCCCAGCCAGTGCACCCCAACTGGTACATCAAAGGCTGTGGTATATGTTATACTGTCTATGGGATGGTGCATATAAAATATCCCTTGCTGCTAATCAAAAAGGCAGCAGGTTTCCTCCCTCAATATATCTGTGGTCCTTAACCATATATTCTATGCCATATAACCGTAAATGTAATGTGTTGAGTGCATCGTTAAATAAAACATTTCTTTCTTCCTTCCAAAAAATGGATTGTCGCTAATAAAAATAAAAATGAGAAAAATAGGTAGAGATATTTGGTTTTAACCATTACACAAAATTCTTCAATAATAAGCAGCTATATCATTAACAAAATGTTGATAGCTTCTGATTTTGGTTTTAGCCCTTAAAGGTGGACCCCCTCCTCATGATATTAAATAATATCAAAAGAAATTACATAAATATAGAGATACACATTAGTGTTAGGGGCCGTCCATAATTTTCACGAGCGTACAAACCATACGCAGGGGGGAGGGGTTTAAGGGGCCAGCGTACACTTTCTTTGAAAATGAAAAATGTCGATCAACATTTTTCATTTGGGGGTGTACACTTTTGGGCGTGGGGAGGGGGGTCAAAAGTGTACTCTTTGTAGACAATGAAAATGTTGAAAATTATGGACGGCCCCTTAATGTGTAATGTAGTATAGGTGTTTAAGTTACCATCACATTCACACCTGAATATGTTTTTGTTTGATCATACTAGGAGATTCTGCATTACTAGAAGCAGCCAAGAAAGGCAACCTCGCCCGAGTTCAGAAATTATCGACCACAGAAAATATCAACTGTCGAGACACCCAAGGGAGAAACTCAACACCTCTACATTTAGCTGGTAATATTTTCAGAGTCTTATTGTCAGTTGGGATGATTTCAAATATGTTTTTGATTGAGATCATTCATGTTTTCATTTTATTATTGATTAAGCAGTGCACCAAATTATTTTGGGGTTTTTGGGGGGTTTTTCACATTTACTACCTAATAAAAACTGATCTGACAGTGTACTTGAATATTTTATTTATTGTTGTTGGGTTATTTTTTTCTCAGCTGGCTACAATAATGTTGAAGTGGCTGAATTTCTTCTTGAGAATGGAGCGGACGTAAATGCACAAGACAAGGGTGGACTGATACCGCTACACAATGCTTCGTCGTACGGGGTAAGCTATTTTAACACAGAATTTTCAATAATTTTTATAGAACTGAAATAGCCTTTATTGGAAATGAAAACATACTTAATGTCATCTCCTAATATTTGACTACAATTTGGCAAAATATTTCTTTGATAGTTTGTTGATTGTGTGTTGTACCGCTGCACTCTGTATTGTGTCTATATGATAACCGAGTTGAAAGAGAGTTTTTTGATTGTGTGTTGTACCCGCTGCACTCTGTATTGTGTCTCTATGATACCCGAGTTGAAAGAGATTGTGTGTTGTACCCGCTGCACTCTGTATTGTGTCTCTATGATACCCGAGTTGAAAGAGAGTTTTTTGATTGTGTGTTGTACCCGCTGCACTCTGTATTGTGTCTCTATGATACCCGAGTTGAAAGAGAGTTTTTTTTTGTGTGTTGTACCCGCTGCACTCTGTATTGTGTCTCTATGATACCCGGGTTAGAGTTTTTTGATTGTGTGTTGTACCCGCTGCACTCTGTATTGTGTCTCTATGATACCCGAGTTGAAAGAGTTTTTTTTATTGTGTGTTGTACCCGCTGCACTCTGTATTGTGTCTCTATGATACCCGGGTTAGAAGAGAGTTGTTTGATTGTGTGTTGTACCCGCTGCACTCTGTATTGTGTCTCTATGATACCCGAGTTGAAAGAGAGTTTTTTGATTGTGTGTTGTACCGCTGCACTCTGTATTGTATCTGATATTGTATCTATATGATAACCGAGTTGAAGAGTTTGTTGATTGTGTGTTGTACCCGCTGCACTCTGTATTGTGTCTCTATGATACCCGAGTTGAAAGAGAGTTTTTGATTGTGTGTTGTACCCGCTGCACTCTGTATTGTGTCTCTATGATACCCGTTTGAAGAGAGAGTTTTTGATTGTGTGTTGTACCCGCTGCACTCTGTATTGTGTCTCTATGATACCCGAGTTGAAAGAGAGTTTTTTTTGATGTGTTGTACCCGCTGCACTCTGTATTGTGTCTCTATGATACCCGAGTTGAAAGAGAGTTTTTTGATTGTGTGTTGTACCCGCTGCACTCTGTATTGTGTCTCTATGATACCCGAGTTGAAAGAGAGTTTTTTGATTGTGTGTTGTACCCGCTGCACTCTGTATTGTGTCTCTATGATACCCGAGTTGAAAGAGAGTTTGTTGATTGTGTGTTGTACCCGCTGCACTCTGTATTGTGTCTCTATGATACCCGAGTTGAAAGAGAGTTTTTGATTGTGTGTTGTACCCGCTGCACTCTGTATTGTGTCTCTATGATACCCGAGTTGAAGAGAGAGGTTTTTTTTTATTGAGTGTTGTACCGAGTTGAAAGCACTTGTATTGTGTTGTACCCGTCTCTGTATTGTGATGATACCCGAGTTGAAAGAGAGTTTTTTGATTGTGTGTTGTACCCGCTGCACTCTGTATTGTGTCTCTATGATACCCGAGTTGAAAGAGAGTTTGATTGTGTGTTGTACCCGCTGCACTCTGTATTGTGTCTCTATGATACCCGAGTTGAAAGAGAGTTTGCTGATTGTGTGTTGTACCCGCTGCACTCTGTATTGTGTCTCTATGATACCCGAGTTGAAAGAGAGTTTTTTGATTGTGTGTTGTACCCGCTGCACTCTGTATTGTGTCTCTATGATACCCGAGTTGAAAGAGAGTTTTTTGATTGTGTGTTGTACCCGCTGCACTCTGTATTGTGTCTCTATGATACCCGAGTTGAAAGAGAGTTTTTTGATTGTGTGTTGTACCCGCTGCACTCTGTATTGTGTCTATATGATAATAGAGTTGAAAGAGAGTTTTTCGATTGTGTGTTGTACCCGCTGCACTCTGTATTGTGTCTCTATGATACCCGAGTTGAAAGATAGTTTTTTTTTGTGTTGTGTGTGTATTGTGTCTCTATGATACCCGTACCCGCTGCACTCTGTATTGTGTCTCTATGATACCCGAGTTGAAAGAGAGTTTTTTTTTTGTGTGTTGTACCCGCTGCACTCTGTATTGTGTCTCTATGATACCCGGGTTAGAAGAGAGTTGTTTGATTGTGTGTTGTACCCGCTGCACTCTGTATTGTGTCTCTATGATACCCGAGTTGAAAGAGAGTTTGTGATTGTGTGTTGTACCCGCTGCACTCTGCATCTAAGATAGGTAACACTATATTTTATGTATAAATGACAGATGCCATTTTTAATAACTTTTTACATGAGGAAATGAAGCACTAGCAAAAATATACGTGAAATGATTTCATGACTCAAAAGTTAAAAAACCCCAATATTTCATATTAATTGCCTACAACATGAGTCCTGTAGATATATAAAGTCACCAACAACCAGCTTATAGAATTTTCATTATCTGTATATTACAATTTAATGGCTTGTTACAAAAAACTCTGACAGTTTGTTTTGTTGCTGTGTGTTATTTATGTATCATTGTGTTATATTTGATTAATTCAGCACGTGGACATCGCTGGGCTACTGATAAAGTTCAACACGTGTGTGAATGCTCAAGACAGATGGGGATTCACTCCGCTACACGAAGCGGCACAGAAAGGAAGAACTCACCTGTGCTCACTCTTGGTGAGTGGATTTCTGTTCAGTTTTTGTTAATGGAAGGCAAATAAAAACTGTATGTGGAGTTTAGTCTCAGTACACTAGCACAGATTTGTCCACTTGAACTGTACTGATGATCAAAAGAATGTATATCCATCAGATTTTCAAAATGGTAAAAAGACACAAAACATAAGTTGATTGTATTTTGAAAGTATAATCATTTGGCAAGATATGAACACCGTATACACAGTAATTACCATCAAATATGAACATCGCAGTTCACAAACAGGATTGTGCGATTTTACATAATATTTAATGTTTCAGTATATATTTTTTTCATCACAATCGGTCGGCAATCGGTAATTACATGATTGTCAGCACTTTGCTACCAGACATTAAGGCGTGTGAAATATGTTTTTGAGGTATCACTAAACTCTTGAGATCCTCAGGCACAAGTTGTTTTTTATTTACAATCAGTTAATCATTCGAGAACTAATCCAAGTGATATTTCACAATATACACCAGCTGTTCTGAACTGTTGCATTTATATTCAGACAAAACTCTTAACTAATAGAGGAATATAAATAAATAGATGTCATATACATTCTAGATAATACTGTAGTAAAATTCCTTTTTTGTTGTTGTAAATTATAACGGTAATTCTGTGAGTAGTGTTAATTTAACATGTAATTACGAGATATCGTTCTGATGTGTTGTTTGTTGTTTCAGTTAGCACATGGGGCAGACCCGACCATGAAGAACCAGGAGGGACAGTCTGCACTCGACCTCACCACGGTAACCAGTCACATGTTTCTTTACAATACTCAGTACATTTATTTTCAGCTTTGTAGTTTGACACCCAACAGTCGATATATTCATTGAGCTTTGTATTTGATTACCATGACTGCTCCTTTATATTACGGGCAGGATGTAGCCCAGTGGTAAAATGCTCGCATGATGCGTGGTCGGTCTAAGATCAATTCCCGTCTGTGGGCCTATTGGGCTATTTCACGCTCTAGCCAGTGCATCACAACTGGTATATCAAAGGCCGTGGTATGTGCTATCCTATTTGTGGGATGGTGCATATAAAAGATCCCTTGCTACTAGTTTCATCTCTATGACTGTCAAAATGGCCATATGTTTGACATCCAATAGCTGATGATTAATAAATCAATGTGCTCTAGTAGTGTCATTAAACAAAACAAACTTTTTTTCCCTTTGTATTAGTAACCAGTGTCATGTTGTGTAAATCACGGTAAATGTGTTAACTGACAGCAACAGCATCATTGTTCTCTGGCCTTGACCAAATTGGAAAGAGAGATGTAGATGATACCTTTCCATTGGTGTTAGTGACAGCATCAATTCCAGCATTTATACCATTATTTATGTTTCTTATTTAGTTGTTTCTCACAAACCGTATACGGTAAGTCTGTATTCTTTAGATCTAGACTCACATCTTTAAGACTTTCTCGTCCATGCATGTAGTTCACACTGTAACACTTTGCTACAGTCTTCAGTTTTACAAACAATGACGGATGTGTGCCACATGCTCCTGTTAGGATATGCTAGTATGTATTTTTTGAGGATTTCGAAACTATTAACGTACATATACCCAAAAAAGGTTCTGGCACTAATATTTTTTTAAAGAATTCATCGGAATCTTGTGTTTAGTGTCATTTAACGCAATTCTACTGATTTGCTTCATTGCCTTGTAATTAAATGTTTGTTTGAGACTTTGAATCTTATTTTTCTGTTAGGCTGATGATGTACGAGCCCTGCTGCAGGATGCCATGCCACCGACTCACATGCCGCCGAGTGTTTCTAAGCAGCCATCCAGTCTGGGAAGCACAAGTTCATCCTCCAGCAAGTCAGTATTTTGTTATTTTTGTTGAAACCACATATTTATTAGCATCTCCCATCAAAGAACGGTATTCACTGATTATTTTTATTTTTCACTTAGTGTTCCATGACTGGTCAAATAAAAATTATAGTCTTTTGCTTTTTAAAAAAGTAGCCTATATTGTGATATAAATTTTCCCCCCATTGGTGTTGTGCTCATATGATACTAAGTTTCAAGTCTGCTGTGTTGAATAGACATCCCAGCTGTCCAAAACAGGGTTTAATGTATCGTTATTAGTCACAGAGAAGTTGGTGTAGTGACTACACCACCACACGGAGCCATCAAAATTCACTCTGGTTAGAATACTAGCAAACATGTACCAGCCTTATAGATATAGAGAATACTACATGAGCGGCCGTTAGATAGCGTTTATCTTACAACAAGTTGTTTAAAAACATATCAAATGAGTGAAAGCAAGTTGGATATGTATTTAATCAATGAGTCTTAAGATAAATGGTATCTTAACGGATACAAATGTAGTATTTTATTTGTTACATATCCTGAAAAGACAGTTTTAAAATAAATGTAAATGCCTGTTCCAACAAAAACCTATGTACGGCCCTAGTGGCTATAGTTGACTTGTGTGTCACTGACAAGTCAAATTTAGGTTAACTTGTACGTCACAGAGTGAGTGATTCGACCATGCTTTTTTTTTCATTGGATGGTATGGCATTGGTGACCTGGACATCACCTAGAAGCAGCCAGTCATATGTCTTTAAATTTTATTGCATGTATGTGTATTAACACCATATGTGTTATTAAAAATAATGAATGATGTTCTCACCAATGATGTAAGAAAGCGATTTGATCCCTATGTTACCAAGGCCAGGTTCCTTTGTCACTTGGATAACTCAGTTCTGAAATGTGTGAGCTGTTGATTAAACTGTGCTGCATATTGTTATAGTAAACAAACATTCCCTTCCTTTGTGTATCTGCAGTAGTCTACTAAACAGCAGTGGTGACGGGTTCCTCAGTGCGCTGGGAGCAACGAGTATGTCTCAGATCGGTGATGGATCGTCCATGGAGCGATCGCTGGGAGAAGGCGAGAGGAGTCTCGACTCAGTCAGTGTGATATCCTTCCTCAGCAGTGTGGGACTCGATCAGCTCAGAGATATATTTGAGAGAGAACAGATCACGATGGACATCTTAGTTGAGATGGGACACGAGGAACTCAAAGACATTGGCATTAATGCGTACGGACACAGACATAAGATTCTCAAAGGAGTAGAAAAACTGGTCTCTTCAAAAGGTTGGTGATTGTTTGCTGTAATCCGATCGTTTCACAAAAATCACTGTTATTCACTTACGCCCTGCTGTAAGTATGGCTTCCCTTTCTTTTGTATCATTGTGTTTCAATGTACTATCAAAATGAAGAAAGAAAAGATGACTCATCTATTACTAAAATGGTGGCTCAGTTAAAGCAAACTAAAATGTGTTCTAGCCATATTTATGGTTTGAAAATTGATGGCAAGCAATAAATTGCTCTCCTGAAATTATATAGGATCTCGGTGTACAAATTCATAGTAATTTTCTGTAAATGAATTAGTGATATTGGCATGTGATCAGGCGAGCAGTTTTTCACCGACTGGGAAATAATTTTTTGCAAACATATGCAAGCGAGAGCAGTTGCTTGCTTCAAACTATAAGGCTATCTCATGGTCCATTCTTTGTCATGGTGAGGTAGCTTGCATGTCTCAATGACTCGGAGAGCTATGCCAGCCGGAGCATCAGCTCCTGGTAGGGTCACTCAAGCTAGACTGGTCAAAGGGTAGAGACTAGACTAATACAGACCGAACAGACAGAGGACGTGAGTCAAGAAAGACTGTCTAGGAGAAGCAAACACCAAAATCAAAACTGGGCTGGAGAGGCTCAGAATCCTAATAAGGAAACTCCTAGGAGAAGGAAAACTCCAAACTCAAACCAAGTCCACTGAAGCTATGCATCAGTATTAGCGTGGAAACCGAAAGGAAATGTCTGTACGTGCACCAAGCTCTATGATCATGAAACTATAAGGACTGGTTTCAGGATGGCCTCAAAGAAAGCATATACACCATTTTCCTGTATCATTGTTCTTTATGGAACCTAACTTTGGTCATCTTGTAGCGGTATGAAAATATTATCCTTCCAGTTATTAGTTACACACATCCATGTTTAGTTTGCTTTTTATTATTAATTTAGTTTTTACTCTTCAGCTTTGTATATTATTATTACAATGTATTTGATTTTATTATTACAATCTATTACAATTTATTTGATTTTACTATTACAATTTATTTGATTTTACTATTACAATTTATTTGATTTTGTTATCTGCTTTGGAATAATTAAATTTTTAAAGTATTTTTTGATGTCTCAACAAAACTTATGCCAGGAATTTTCATGACATAGCATAAGTCTTGAAGATACAATACTTTATCTTTTGCTTATAGTTGGTAATGTTTTTCAGTTTTAACATTGATATTATTTAGAGAAGTGCATGCTGACTTAAGTACTAAACTGTGTTTGCAGGTCCTCAGTTGGTGTCTGGTGTCTCCAATTCAGGAACAGTTCTCATAGACCTCGCTCCAGATGATCCCGAGTACATCTCTGTTGAAGAACAGGTCAGTTTGTCATAGTGGAAATAACATACTAACCAGTTTGTTCAAATTGTGTAGTTAACATACTAATTCAGGGATAGTTCTCATAGACCTCGCTCCAGATGATCCCGAGTACATCTCTGTTGAAGAACAGGTCAGTTTGTCATAGTGGAAATAACATACTAACCAGTTTGTTCAAATTGTGTAGTTAACATACTAATTCGGGGACAGTTCTCATAGACCTCGCTCCAGATGACCCCGAGTACATCTCTGTTGAAGAACAGGTCAGTTTGTCATAGTGGAAATAACATACTAACCAGTTTGTTCAAATTGTGTAGTTAACATACTAATTCGGGGACAGTTCTCATAGACCTCGCTCCAGATGACCCCGAGTACATCTCTGTTGAAGAACAGGTCAGTTTGTCATAGTGGAAATAACATACTAACCAGTTTGTTCAAATTGTGTAGTTAACACACTAATTCAGGGACAGTTCTCATAGACCTCGCTCCAGATGACCCCGAGTACATCTCTGTTGAAGAACAGGTCAGTTTGTCATAGTGGAAATAACATACTAACCAGTTTGTTCAAATTGTGTAGTTAACACACTAATTCAGGGACAGTTCTCATAGACCTCGCTCCAGATGACCCCGAGTACATCTCTGTTGAAGAACAGGTCAGTTTGTTATTTTAGGATTCTCTGTCATTTATTTTATGTTCGGGAGTAGGATGTAACTCAAGTGGTAGCGTGTCCGCCTGTGAAGCGGTCGGTCATCGGATCGATTCTTCTCAGTAGACCCATTTGCAGTTTGGGCTATTTTTCATTCCAACCGGTGGTCCACAACTGGTTCTTCAAAGGCCGTGGTATGTGATGTCCAGTCTGTGGGAAAGTGCATATAAAAGACCCCTTACTGCTTATCAAAAAGAGTAGATTATGTGGCGGCAGCGGGTTTCCTCTAAAGAAATATGTCAGAATGACCATATGTTTGATGTCCAATAGCCGATGATAAGATAAAAATCAATGTGCTCTAGAGGCGTCGTTAAATAAAACAAACTTTACTTTTTATTTTATGTTCACACATAAGTTTGATGAACATAAAAGAAATAACAGACAATCCTTATAATTTAATTTGAAATATACTTACTAATAATGACACTAAAAGTTTATATTTTATTTTAAATTATTTTGTAAAGTCAGATATGAGATACCCTGAGAACGTTATTTTTATAATTTGGACCGATTAAATTGTAATGAAATATTATAGTGGAATGAATATAACCAGTTTGTTCAAGTCATCTGTTAAGTTTCATAGTTTTACTTTGTTTGTGATTTACAACACAATTGTGATAGAAACATGTCGACTATTCTTTGAATCAGTAAAGTATCTTTACCTTTCAAATACTTTGTTTGTGATTTACAACACAATTGTGATGGAAACATGTCGACTATTCTTTGAATCAGTAAAGTATCTTTACCTTTCAAATACTTTGTTTGTGATTTACAACACAATTGTGATGGAAACATGTCGACTATTCTTTGAATCAGTAAAGTATCTTTACCTTTCAAATACTTTGTTTGTGATTTACAACACAATTGTGATGGAAACATGTCGACTATTCTTTGAATCAGTAAAGTATCTTTACCTTTCAAATACTTTGTTTGTGATTTACAACACAATTGTGACAGAAACAGGTTGACTTTTCTTTGAATCAGTAAAGTATCTTTACCTTTCAAATACTTTGTTTGTGATTTACAACACAATTGTGATGGAAACAGGTCGACTATTCTTTGAATCAGTAAAGTATCTTTACCTTTCAAATACTTTGTTTGTGATTTACAACACAATTGTGATGGAAACATGTCGACTATTCTTTGAATCAGTAAAGTATCTTTACCTTTCAAATACTTTGTTTGTGATTTACAACACAATTGTGATAGAAACATGTCGACTATTCTTTGAATCAGTAAAGTATCTTTACCTTTCAAATACTTTGTGATTTACAACACAATTGTGATGGAAACATGTCGACTATTCTTTGAATCAGTAAAGTATCTTTACCTTTCAAATACTTTGTTTGTGATTTACAACACAATTGTGATGGAAACATGTCGACTATTCTTTGAATCAGTAAAGTATCTTTACCTTTCAAATACTTTGTTTGTGATTTACAACACAATTGTGACAGAAACAGGTTGACTTTTCTTTGAATCAGTAAAGTATCTTTACCTTTCAAATACTTTGTTTGTGATTTACAACACAATTGTGATGGAAACAGGTTGACTATTCTTTCAATCAGTAAAGTATCTTTACCTTTCAAATACTTTCTTTGTGATTTACAACACAATTGTGATGGAAACAGGTTGACTATTCTTTCAATCAGTAAAGTATCTTTACCTTTCAAATACTTTGTTTGTGATTTACAACACAATTGTGATAGAAACATGTTGACTATTCTTTAAAACAGTAAAGTATCTTTACCTTTCAAATACTTTGTTTGTGATTTACAACAAAATTGTGATGGAAACAGGTTGACTATTCTTTGAATCAGTAAAGTATCTTTACCTTTCAAATACTTTGTTTGTGATTTACAACACAATTGTGATAGAAACATGTTGACTATTCTTTGAATCAGTAAAGTATCTTTACCTTTCAAATACTTTGTTTGTGATTTACAACACAATTGTGATGGAAACAGGTTGACTATTCTTTGAATCAGTAAAGAATCTTTACCTTTCAAATACTTTGTTTGCCAGTTGATTGTGAAGATACCATGCTGAATACTATTTGAATTAATAAATATATTTCTACGGCTATTATTTGTTTATTTTTAACAAAAAAGCATTTGTTTATTTATTTATTTACTTGTGCAGATGCAAACTTCCATACGGGACCACAAGGACAATGTAGGAGGTATATACAACAAATATGCTATTAGTAAAGTAAGTACATCTACCTTTCACTCAGCAGCATACCATACAGAGGAAAAACAGTTTCTGTGCATCATTAAAATCTCAGTAATGCTTATATTTCAAAATATATTAAAACCTGGTTTTTTTTGGTCAATCTACACCATACTTGGTGCACCATCGATGACATTGTAATGGGACTATGTATTGCTGAATAGTTGTGGTTGCAGAGGCAGATCTAGGGGGGCCCATGGGTCTGCCCCCCCTAAATTTTGTGACAGTTATAATTTTATTATATACATTTATTAATTTTTTATGATCCCCCTCCAAACCTCCCCCAAAGTTCCCTTGGCATTTCGCTTCATGTCATTGTTCCCCCCCCCCCCCCAATGGATTTTCTGGATCCGCCACTGGGTTATATTTTGTGACTACATAACTGGTTGCATACAGTTCTTCCACAATTTGTCCATGTTAGACGGGATGTTAGACTTGTTGTTTCCAAGGTGTACAAGCCTCATATAGGCATATTGCCAACGTGATGTCACACGTAGACTCCCTAAGTACAAATCTCTTGTACTCCTAACCGTTGATAACATCTTTCAGACACTGTATGGTAAACACAATGTCTAGCAACAATGTTTTGTGCCATTTCAACTTCAAGCATACCAATCGCTTGAAGACATTAATATTCTGAGAGGCATGGCATCACATTGACATCAATGAGATACCAACAAAAGTGGGGTTTTTTTTTTTGAGTGGTGAGAAGCCATACAATAATAAGAAAAATTAAGTCAAACACGAGCATGTGACACGGAATGTGCATGAGGCAAGCTGTGCAGATAAAGCATAAATAGCATGTGCAATTGACAAAAACACCTCTGGAATATCGAAGGTAATGGTTACACAATCATTTCTTGAAATTTTCATGACCAGCTTACAAGTAAATGCAATTCTATATACATTAATTTGGTGCACAGGAACGTTTTTCCGCAATTATATATTGTAGGAATGTGATTATAAATAATGTCATCTTACATTTGTCTGATTTCAGTGTACTGTTTTAGTTTATGTTTAATAACATATCATTAGCATTCATGGACAATAATATATATTTTATTAGATTCAGAAAATATTTTTCGGAATATTTTTTAGATTCAGAAAATCCGAAACAAGCGATTGTGGGAGAAGTACTGTCACCGACGGAAGGAAGTTGGTGAAGAGAACCACGGACATCCAAACGAACGACTTCTGTTCCACGGGTCTCCGTCTCTGAACACCATTGTTCATAAAGGCTTTGATGAGCGTCATGCGTACATTGGGGGTATGTTCGGTGCAGGTGAGAGCTCTAAATCAGTCTGGTTTAGAATTCTTCATTAAGCTGATGTTGGTCCAGCATATCACTGCAATACTGTACCCGTTTTTTTTATGCTTTATGAAACGGAGAGATATACATATTTATACTAATGTTGTAATCATGCCATGGACTGAGATGTAACATGGATAATTTTAATGGTGTAGAGCATATAGTATCAGTAAATTTGGTATCTGCAATTGGCTCCAGTTTCAGTTATTATTATAAATCTTTTATGTGTGAAAAGAATATTTGGGTAAAATTATTCATAATTTATAGATTTATGCTTTAATTTAAATATAAAAGAGTTGTTTTCCTCATCTGCACAATTTGATATACACCCACACCTACTTCTTTCTCTCCCTCCCTCCCTCCCTTCCTCCCCTATCTCCCTATCTCTCTCTCCTCTCTCCTCTCTCTCTCTCTCTCTCTCTCTCTCTCTCTCTCTCTCTCTCTCTCTCTCTCCCTCCCTCCCTCCCTCCCTCCCCTCTCCCTCCCTCCCTCCCCCCTCCCTCCCCTCTCCTCCCTCCCTCCCTCCCTCCCTCCCTCCCTCCCTCCCTCCCTCCCTCCCTCCCTCTCTCTCTCTCTCCTCTCTCTCTCCTCTCTCTCTCTCTCTCTCTCTCTCTCTCTCTCTCTCTCTCTCTCTCTCTCTCTCTCTCTCTCTCTCTCTCTCTCTCTCTCTCTCTCTCTCTCTCTCTCTCTCTCTCTCTCTCTCTCTCCCTCCCTCCCCCCTCCCTCCCTCTGTCTCACTCTGTCTCTCTCTCACAAACATATACATGAATATGAGTGATGCAGAATCCTGATATAATTTAAATATAAAAGAGTTGTTTTCCTCATCTGCACAATTTGATATACACCCACACCTACTTCTTTCTCTCCCTCCCTCCCCCCCCCCCCCCCCCCCCTCCTTCCCTATCTCTCTCCTCTCTCTCTCTCTCTCTCCCTCCCTCCCTCCCTCCCTCCCTCTCTCTCTCTCTCTCTCTCTCTCTCTCTCTCTCTCTCTCTCTCTCTCTCTCTCTCTCTCTCTCTCTCTCTCTCTCTCTCTCTCCCTCCCCTCCCTCCTTCCCTCTGTCTCACTCTGTCTCTCTCTCACAAACATATACATGAATATGAGTGATGCAGAATCCTGATATATTTGAAAACATTGAAGAATGATTTATGTATTTATACAATTTATTTTGTAGGTAATATTTATCCTGGATATTTATCATGGTAAAAATGTCATTAATTGTATTTCTATTACCCTTGACCTCACAGTTTTATATTTATTACATTAATCATGACCTCCATATCGGGGTGGTTTATACAGAATATGTTTTCATTGCAGGTATTTATTTTGCTGAGAATTCCTCTAAGAGTAACCAGTATGTGTATGGTCTCGGAGGAGGCACTGGATGCCCCACCCACAAGGACCGGTCCTGCTATATATGTCAAAGGTAAAGTATTAATTCACTTCTTATGGTTGTGTCATGTTGAAATGCTGGCTCCCGTTCATATTAAAGTGGAAATAATTTGGGCTCAGTTAGGATGTGAAAATATTACTCTATGGTTTATCAATAGCCATGGTATGTGCTGATCTGTCTTTTAGAAAGTGCTGCTAATCGAAAAAGGTAGTGGGTTTCTTCTGAAAATTATGTGTCGGAATAATGATACTATTAACAAAAAGTCTCCACACACTTCTATGAAGCAGTCTTGCGTAAAATTTGGATAAATCAAATTGCATCACATAAACAGTCATGTACTTTTTATGTTTATGCTTTAATAAAAATAAAGAATTGCACTACAATATACTGGAGCAGGACATAACCCAGTAATAAAACACTTGCCTGATGCACAGTCAGTCTGGGATCAATCCCCGTTGGTGGGCTCATTGGGCTATTGGTCGTTCCAGCCATTGCACTACCACAAATGCCATGGTATGTGCTATCCTGTGTAGGATGGTGCATATAAAAGATCTCATGCTACTAATGGAAAAATATAGCGGGTTCTCTCACTAAGACTATGTAAAAATAAGCAAATGCTTGGCATCCAATAGCCGATAATTAATAAATCAATGTGCTCTAGTGGTGTTGTTAAACAAAATAAACTTTAACTTTACAATACACTTGTGAGACTTGTTTTTAGAGTTCATTTTTGACTGACAGATGTATCTCTATGGTAGAGCTTGCCCTTGATAAGTATCTTCTGACAATAACAGACCAACCTTCAGGGTGTATACTATCAAATCAAATCCCATAGACGTCAATAGTAACATATGTGGTTAAAACTCCTACCTGCAGTGTATCAATCAACATAAACACCACAGATATAAATACTACCACCCCTCACCTTTAAAGTGAATCAGAAAAGATTAGGGGTCAAGCTGCTCATTTCAGAGATAATGGGTAGCGTCTATCGGCACAAAATTTGAGTACTTTTTTCAGAGTAACCCCATACGTTTCAAGCACAAGGCTACTTGACACAATGGTACCAGATGAAATAAAATTGCATACATTTTTTGCTCAAATAAAACATTTTTTTTAACAACCAACACACTCACATTTATAACCAATCATAGAACTTGTGGTATTAACTGCTCTATCAAAAGTTTGGTGCACCTCGAACTTTTTCCCAGCCGGAAGTTATTTGGTTTAGTACTACCTGTGAAGTTCTGGGATTATCTATAAAATGTCCATGGTTAAAGTTTGTTTTGTTCAATGACACCACCAGAGAACATCGGGTGTTGGATGGCAAACATTTAGGAAAACATTCTTTCTTTTTGTTAGTGGAGTTTAACACTGCTAAGAGTTTCTGATTTTGTTTTTCTTCATAGACAGCTGTTACATTGTCGAGTCACACTTGGGAAGTCGTTTCTTCAGTTCAGTGCCATGAAAATGGCTCACTCTCCTCCAGGGCATCACTCGGTGATCGGTCGACCCAGTACAGGTGGTTTGTCATTCGCAGAGTACGTCGTATACAGAGGGGAACAGGTTGGTTGTTATTAGCACATAACACTTTAGTATAACACTGTTGGCTTTTTATGTTTTGTACATTACATTTTGAAGATTTGGTTTCAAAAATACTTTTTTCCCACTTTACCTGGAAATGGGTTTTTACATCGCCATTTGTCCTGTCATATTATGGTATAGTGTTGTCCATCCATCCACAAACTTTTAGTTTTCAGAGCATATGTAAATTAACACTTCATATAGGATCATCACACCTTGCATGCAAGTACAACTTGGGATGGTGGTGTGTCACATACCATAACTAGGTCACTGTGACCTATTTTTTACACATTAATGCATATTAAAAGAAATTCTTGTCCATGCCACATCTTCCTTCATATTTTTTCCACTTTACCTGGAAGTTAGTATAACACTGTTTTGGGTTATTTTTTTACATCGCCCTTTTTGTCCTGTTATATTATGGTATAGTGTTGTCCATCCATCCGTACGTCCGTCCATCCACAAACTTCGTTTTCAGAGCATATGTAAATTAACACTTCATATAGGATCATCACACCTTGCATGCAAGTATAACTTGGGATGGTGGTTTGCCACATACCATAACTAGGTCACTGTGACCTATTTTTTACACATTAATGCATATTAAAAGAAATTCTTGTCCATGCCACATCTTCCTTCATATACAATCATTAAACCTTGCATGCAAGTACAATTTGGGATGGTGATGTGTCGTGTACCATAACTATATTGCAGCCTATTCATATACCTCATCGGTACTCTTGTTAAAGATATGGCTTCAAATATATGCAAGTAATGTTAAAAACACCATGTTGATATTGCATCTGTTGTCATTGTGTAGATACTGTTTTGTGTTGTAGCTAATTACTGTGTTGTATTTTTCAGGCGTATCCTGAATACCTGATCAATTTCACAATCCTGAAGCCCGACCCCGAACCGAAGAAATCATGACAATCGCCAAAGAATCTTCCATGTATAAAGTGTACAAATGAACTTGTTTTTAAAGCTGCTATGTCATAGTTACACGTGCCATATTTCACAATTTTTACATTTATTTGTAATGAATAACTTAAAATGGAATAACCTGATTTGCATAAATAACAGTGTGTAAACATCACATGCAATCCAACTAGATTCATGTCTTATCAAATCTTATAAAATCTGAGAATCCACAAAAGATATCAAGCTGACTGTCAGCAGCTAGATAGGGCGGTCAGAGAGAGATGAGTTGCACAGATACAGAAAACTTGTCAGCAACACCCTGGCTCAACTTTACAAGATTTGTTTCAGACTCAACTGGGGGCGGGATTTAGCTCAGTCGATTGAGCGCTCACCTCAGGTGTTTGTGTCACCGGAGTTAACCACCTCGGTGGATCTATTCATCTGAATGGGTTTTTTCTCTTTCCAACCATTGCACCACGACTAGTTAAAGGCTGTGGTATGTGCTTTCCTGTCTGTGGGAAAGTGCAGATAAAAAATCACTTGCTACTAATGGGAAAAATGTAGTGGGTTTCCTCTGATGACTACATTCAGAATTACCAAATGTTTGACATCCAATAGTTGACGATTAATTAATTGATGTGCTCTAGTGGTGCTGTTAAACAAAACAAACAAACAAACAGATTCAACTGAACACACTCAATTCTGTCAGTCATCCTCGAAACATTATCCAATCAAGGTTTTTGTCGGAGGTTAAAATGGGTATGGGCGGCCATACCCAAATTGTTTTGCTGATTTGTTTTTTAAGTTAACCTTTTGACAAAATTAATGACATCATTATTGGATGATTTTCTTAACCCTAAACCTAACCCATTTTCTTTCGGGTGGGGGAGGGGGGCGGCCATACCCACTGTTGACTGTGGTTGCATTCAGCAAATATTCAATTCCTTAGCGCCATACCCAAAAATTTCTTTCTGGCAGAAACCTTTGCGATATATATATTTTTTTTTTTACAAGTAAATTCAATTATTTTGTAACATTTTCTTGTCATATAGTTGGAGGTATAATTATTACAGTTCAAAGAAAAAGTGACAAAATAATTTAATTGGCCAGCCTCCACTGTGCATCCACTGTGCAACTTTGAGATAGCACTTTTAATGATTGTTGAAAACTGTATGGAAGTACAGTGTGTTTTGTATTGCCTTTTGATACGTATCCAGAGCTGGTTTATCCTAGTAGCACATGTAGAGCAAATGTAGCACGCTTCAAGGGAGCCCTGCGGTGATGTGTACATTTATTTCCACCGGGTCATTTTTCTCGTCTACCCGGGGGGGGGGGGGTTGCAAAATATATATTCTGGGAAGGAGGTCCTGCTGTTATTTGTGCTACAGGCCCCGCGGGTCCTTAAACTGGTTGTGTAAGTTACTGTGATGTTTCATGTATTGGAGGCCATTATGCCACTCTTTATTTTTTTCTCTTTTTTTTTTATTACGGGCTAATTCTGACAAAACAATGTCAGAAATCTCAGTGTTACATAATATATGAAGTTGAAATAATTTATACTCCTTATGCAATATATAGAGGCTATTTCATGGGTTTTTTCGAATACGATTTTTATGTCAACGAGTGATGTGTGAAAACCATATTTTCACAAATTGCGAAGCAGCCAGTGAAAATGTGGTTTTCACACATTACGAGTTGACATAAAAATCGTATTAAAAAAACCCACCATGAATTATATACATCTTTCCTAATTTTTGACAATATCTTTCACTTTTTGGTAATATTTTTCGCTTATCCTATTGAAAACACGTAACACCATGATATATTTCTTCCTATTGAACTTTTCCATAAAATTTACTTGACCATAGACTTTTAAAAAGAAATTTAAATAAAAATTATCTTTATAAACATTTATTTAATAATACTGCTGTGCAAACATATCTGACAAAGCGATCCTCCAAAAACTCCCACAAAAACAAAACTAATTGAACGCCGTTAATTTCTTACACTTACACTCAATGACACTACATTGTGTCATCATTATTTAGCTTCGTATTCAATTAGTTTTAGATATTTTATAATAATTGCACTTCGTATCCCATTTTTACAGGTACAGTTGTTAAATTTAATTTTTTTTTATTTCAAATACGATCGGATGCATTGATAATTATCAAATTTAAATATGAAGAAACGAGACAAAGGGAGAAAATTTAATCATGCACTTTTACAAAAAAGTAAATATGATTTCTATATTTTCACTGTAGCTAAAATACATTGAAAATATGACTTCACTGGATATCACTCTTATGGTTTCCGTAGATCTATATATTTTATTGCTATGTATATAATAAAACGTGTTATTAAATGTGTATGTAACGTGCAGTTGACTAATTGATGGTATGGGCAGCAGTGAAGAAGGGAACTTTTTTTTTTTTAAATCAAGAATATTCATGTTGGCGGGTTTGTAAAACAGTAAAAAATGTCTGACCTTATTTGTGTGTTGACATTTACTGATCCAGTCAAATGTACGGTATTTGTTTTATAGCTCATACACTATACTTTACATGCACACATACAGTTATTATAACCACACAATTATATTGGGGGGGGGGGGGGGGGGGGGGGGGGGCAGTACAATAAAATACTTTTGTGACATGTACTCTTGTATGAATTTGTACAATAAAAACAGTTGAGTAGTTGATTTGAAAGTGTTATCAGTCTCTGCAGTGGCGGATCCAGAAAATCGATTGGGGGGGGTGTCCAGTGACATGAGGTGGAATGCCAATGGGACCCCCCTTAGATCCGCCTCTGCACTGTTATGAGTAACCAAAAAGAAAATTAAAAATAGAAAACAAGCACTGAGAAAAAATATATATTTGGTGAATACATTTCATGGTATGGAGTTTTAATAAACTCTGGTTGGTTTTATATTAATTACATTTAAAGATTTGCATCAATTTAAGAAACTAAAGCTGTTACTATTTATACTTCAGTACAGAGCTGGTTGATACTAGTAGCATGTGCTATGGGCCCCGCAGTGATAATGTACATTTTGTAAACATAAACACCAAAACCCCCGCAAAAAAACATAAACGATGGATTTATTTTCCAGATTTTTATTAGATCTTGAAATTATACTTCTTTACCTTACTGTCTTTGACTGTTTCTACTTTGCTTCCTGTACTTTTAGTAAAAGTAATATTCTGGGAAAGGAATTCACTGTTATTTGTGCTACAGGTCTCACGGATCCTGAAACCAGCTCTGCTTCAGTAAGATAGAAATGAAATTGTTCCTACCTAATGCTAAGGCTTTTTGTTTAATCTTTTCCCATTGAACTATATTAAAACAATTACTTTTTAAGGACCGTGTGTAAGAAATAGAATAATACACTTGTGCTGGTTAGATACATGTTGTAAGTGAGATAAATCATGTCCAGCGGGTACTCGTGTATGATTCTCTATGTATGCTATACATTAAACTGAGTAACCACTGGAAACCAGTCAAAATAATTTGCAAACTTTTAGTGAAAAAATGCTGTCTGAATGTAGGCTATCTGATTTGTAGCAAGATGCTAATGTAGCACCTGTCTCGTTTAGTCGCTTTAAAAGCACAATTGCTTTTTCTAAACTGCATTAATAATGTGATGTTGTAGAAAAATTAAAAGTTACTATTTTGTTTCTTCGTATAGAATAATCATTTATTACGAGAACAAAAATAATGCAAGAATATTGAACATGTAATAACTAGGCCTATACCCAATATGGTTGAAATTTTGACCCAGGGATTTGGTACGCCGCCTTCTAATGTTGAACTTTGCACAATATACTTCTTACATCTTCCATGACTGCATACTACTGATTCTTATATTCTGTGGCGAGTTTCTGCTTGGTACATGTCAATGCCTCAAAAGTGTTGGCCCCCTTCTTGCACTAAATAACTATCATGCTGTGCAGCGAACACACAATCCTTGTCTGTGATGATGTTTATATGTTCACAATGCTTAATTCAAATTATACATGAATTATGAAGTAGCCTGCCTCAATGGTTTGCTGCAATTATTTTCTGTTTCTAAAGTTATTGAGTGCCAATTCAATAAATCATTTGAGAATTAAAACCTGTTTTTTATTTGTGTTTGTTTTACTATGAATTCTGTACTGAATATTTTTGTCCACAGTTTTAAACACTTTTTTTTTTTTTTTTTTTAAAGGTTATGCTAAAATGACCCAAGATTGGACTGGACCATTAAAAAATTGGAATCTCTAAATAGTTACAAGTATGTCCTTATGCCCATTCATTAATTTATTTTCTTGCTTGTATCCAATTATGGTTCAAGCATGCTGTCCTAGCCACATACCTCGGCTATCTGTTGAGGTCAGTTGGATAATAGTGGCTAATGATGGAGGAGTTGGCGTAGTCTTACACCTCTTCACCAGCCTCGGGATCTTTTATTTGTGTTTCCCACAGGCAGGATAGCACAAACCATGGGCTTTGTTGAACCAGTTATGGATCACTGGTCAGTGCAAGTGGTTTACACCTACCCATGGAGCCTTGCGGAGCACTCACTCACGGTGAGTCGGTATCTGGATTAAAAATTCCATGCCTCGACTGGGATCCGAACCCAGTACCTACCAGCCTGTAGACCGATGGCCTAACCACGACGCCACCGAGGCCGGTTAATAAAGTAAAATGTCAGTACATGCTACCAATTCATGATTTGGAAAATATAAATATAGTGTCTAATGATGAAATACAATTTGTAATAAATGATAAACTTTTTCTTGACACTTGGATAATGGAAATTAGTCTGCATTCAAAAATAAGGAGAAAAATTAATAATAAAAGAAACTAGGCGAAGAAATAAAAGTTTTAGGAGGAAATGAAAATAATGTAAATATGGAAGAGATAAACAATAAGAAAGATGAACTAATGAAACTAAGGAAAGAAAAACTTAAAGGGTACTATATTTGATCAAGAGCAAAATGGATAGAAGAGGGTGAGAAACCTACAATATATTTTTGTAATATGGAATCAAGAAATTATTGTAGTAAATTAATAACACAAATACAATTAAAAAATGGAACAGAAATTACAAATCAAATGGACATCTTACAAAAAAACAAGATCTTTTATTAAAAACTTTATTCAGCACCTCCTGAAACAAACGAATATGATATTATAGAATAAGTAGCTAAGTTTAATTTTAATGAACTGACCGATGAGGAAGCAGAACAACGTGAAGGAGAAAATTAAATATTCAGAAGTATTACATTTTCTAAAAATATTTTTTGAAAAATGACAAAAGCCCGGGTTCGGATGGGTCCTCTGCAGAATTCATTAAATTTTTCTGGAATGACATAGGGCATTTCATAGTTCGCTCAATAAACCACAGTTACTTTATTAAAGAGATGTCCAATGCACAGAAATTAGTATTCGACATTATGCATTACACAGAGGTACAAAATATCCCCGGATTATTATTACTAGTCTATTTTGAAAAAGCTTTTGATTCAGTGTCGTGGTCGTTTATTGACAAAGCATTGGACATATTTAATTTTAAAATATCGATTAAGAATTGGATTAAAACATTTTACAATAATTCAAAATCAAGTGTGTGGTAGAATGGATTTTGTCCGACTCATTCCAACTGGAAAGAGGCTGTAGGCAAGGTGATCCCTTGTCGCCATACATATTTATTATCTGTGCAGAAATTCTTGCAATTTTAGTTCGAAATTCTTAGAATATAAAAGGAATTACTATAGAAAGTGAAGACTATTTAATATCCCAATATGCAGATGATTCAAGTTTCATTATCGATGGATCTCCCAAGTCCCTAGATAGCACAATGTCTATATTATATAATGCAAATATTTCTGGTGTCAAATTAAATTATGCTAAGACAAATGTAATATGGATAGGAAGCAAACAATATTCAAAAGACGTTCTTCATCACACAAGATGTAAATTAGAATGGGGTACAACAGAATTCAATTTATTAGGTGTAAACTTCTCAGTTAACTTAGAACAGATTGTTGATCTAAATTATAAAAATAAATTACAGGATATTAAAAAGTACACAAAAATGTGGTCTTTTAGAAAATTAACAGCCCTCGGAATAATTACAGTTCTGAAAACTATGATTATTCCAAAATTAACTCATCTTTTTATTTCCTTACCAAACCCATATGAAATAGTAATAAAATACTTTAATACAATAGTTTTAAATTTTATTTGGCAAAACAATCCCGATAAACTGAAACGAGATATGATTACTCAGGACTATCAAGATGGGGGGGCATTAAAATGATAAACATAAAACATTTCATAATAGCTCTAAATTCAACATGGGTAAGAAGAATTATCACAGATGATACAAAATGGAGCAACAGGTATGTCTATTAAGGAACTGGGTTCGGATCCCAGTCGAGGCATGGGTTTTTTAATCCAGATACCGACTCCAAACCCTGAGTGAGTGTTCCGCAAGGCTCAATGGGTAGGTGTAAACCACTTGCATCGACCAGTGATCCATAACTGGTTCAACAAAGGCCATGGTTTGTGCTATCCTGCCTGTGGGAAGCGCAAATAAAAGATCCCTTGCTGCTAATTGGAAAGAGTAGCCCATGAAGTGGCGACAGCGGGTTTCCTCTCAACATCTGTGTGGTCCTTAACCATATGTCTGACGCCATATAACCGTAAATAAAATGTGTTGAGTGCGACGTTAAATAAAACATTTCTTTGTTTCTTTTTTCTTTCTTTCACAAACCTTTTGTATACAAAAAGTATGTAGAAAAAGGGATATTTTTTTCATAATGATCTATGCGATGAACAAGGGAATCCAGCCCCAACCAATGCCCTGGTATATCAAATGATGTGGTGTGTGCTGTCTTGTCATTGAGACGTGCATATAAAAGAAACCTTGCTGCTAATGAAAAAATGTAGCAGGTTTCCTTTAAGACCATATGTCAGAATAATCCAATGTTTGACATCCAATAGCCGAGGGTCGGGCGTAGCCCAGTGGTAAAGCGATCACTTGATGCGTGGCCCGTTTGGGATCGATCCTCGTCAATAGCCGAGGGTCGGGCGTAGCCAGTGGTAAAGCGATCGCTTGATGCGTGGCTCGTTTGGGATCGATCCTCGTCAGAATAATCCAATGTTTGACATCCAATAGCCGAGGGTCGGGCGTAGCCCAGTGGTAAAGCGATCGCTTGATGCGTGGCTCGTTTGGGATCGATCCTCGTCAGAATAATCCAATGTTTGACATCCAATAGCCGAGGGTCGGGCGTAGCCCAGTGGTAAAGCGATCGCTTGATGCGTGGCCCGTTTGGGATCGATCCTCGTCAGAATAATCCAATGTTTGACATCCAATAGCCGAGGGTCGGGCGTAGCCCAGTGGTAAAGCGATCACTTGATGCGTGGCCCGTTTGGGATCGATCCTCGTCAGAATAATCCAATGTTTGACATCCAATAGCCGAGGGTCGGGCGTAGCCCAGTGGTAAAGCGATCACTTGATGCGTGGCCCGTTTGGGATCGATCCTCGTCAGAATAATCCAATGTTTGACATCCAATAGCCGAGGGTCGGGCGTAGCCCAGTGGTAAAGCGATCACTTGATGCGTGGCCCGTTTGGGATCGATCCTCGTCAGAATAATCCAATGTTTGACATCCAATAGCCGAGGGTCGGGCGTAGCCCAGTGGTAAAGCGATCCCTTGATGCGTGGCCCGTTTGGGGTCGATCCTCGTCAGAATAATCCAATGTTTGACATCCAATAGCCGAGGGTCGGGCGTAGCCAGTGGTAAAGCGATCGCTTGATGCGTGGCCCGTTTGGGATCGATCCTCGTCAGAATAATCCAATGTTTGACATCCAATAGCCGAGGGTCGGGCGTAGCCAGTGGTAAAGCGATCGCTTGATGCGTGGCCCGTTTGGGATCGATCCTCGTCAGAATAATCCAATGTTTGACATCCAATAGCCGAGGGTCGGGCGTAGCCCAGTGGTAAAACGATCGCTTGATGTGCGGTCGGTTTGGGATCGATCCTCGTCAGTGGGCCCATTGAGCTGTTTCTTGTTCCAGCCAGTGTGCCATGACTGGTACGTATATCAAAGGCCGTGGTATGTGCTATTCTATCTGTGGGATGATGCATATAAAAGATTCCATGCTACTAATGGAAACATGACCAAATGTTTGACATCCAATAGCCGATGATTAATAAATCAATGTGCTCTAGTGGTGTCCTTAAACAAAACAAAAGTTATTCTTCTTCCAATAGCCAATGATTAATTAATACATTTTCTATAGTGGTGTCATTAAAAACAAACTTTAATTTTTTGTATCAAATTAAATTTATATACATTTATCTTCCTGGCAGGGCGTGACACAGGTTTTCATTCATATTTCTCATCTTTTACCTTCTGTCTGTCTTTATCATCTTATTTAAAATCTTTCCAACACCTGTCAGATTTACAGAGACTATTACCAGTGTGTTTCGGAATTGTCGTCATGCGACTCTGGATGGGTTTTTATTATTGTTTAACAGTTTAGGTTTAACTGTAAAATTGTATGTCTATCAAAACAGCAGATTTCATGATTAAAATATACAGTGAAACCCTGTAAACTGGACACCCACAGGACCAAGTGAAAAGTCCAGTTTTAACGGGTTTCTGCTTCGTCTCCCCCCACTACTCGAGTGTGTGTGTGTGGGGGGGGGGGGGGGGCAAAGCTGTCCCTTCTTCAGCAGCACCAGCGCCGATGGAGACTGGACACGTGATAGTCACGGCTCCACCGTCGAGTTCACCGGCGTCTCCACTGGTTGTTGTTGCGGCGGACGTAATGCGTGAAACCAAAACGTGTGTGTGTGTGTGTGTGTGGGGGGGGGGGGGGGGGGTTCGGAACAGGACCCGTCCAGACCTCAGCCCAGCACTTGAAGGATCGCCTGCAACAAGCTGCCTGCTCGATACCGCGACTGTTAAGGGGGAGTTTACGTCTCCCTCTCAACTAATTGGTCCCTACAACGAGACAAGCTGGAGGCCGACACCATCTTGTCAGGAGCGGTACCAGTTGCAGTATGTGGAGACTAGCAACACCTACTATATAACATCGGAGCGGAACTGGGTGTATCGACAAGGACTCTTGAAATCAGCCATGGAAAATTCAATCATCCACCGGATTTTCAATCTGAACCTGCCTGAGGAATACCAAGCACTGCTTCGGGATTGCTACATTGACCTCGTCAAGTTCTTCCCGAAGTAGGCCTACCGAGTCGATCAACCATCAACACGCCATGAGTTCCGCCGCCAATAAACCTTTCCACGAATTTTCGCCTCCAAGTAAGGGCCTATTTGGCTGCCCTTCAAAATTTTGTTTTGTGTGTGTGTGTGTGGGGGGGGGGGGGGGGGGGGGGGTAGTGGGGTTTTTTTTGTGTGTTTTTTTTAAACAGTCCGAAGCACTTTATTTTTGGATGTCCGTCTAAATTGCTCAAATCATCTAAAAATACTTTCGGCTGAGCACTCTGATTTGATTTTTGGACTTTATATTTTTTACCAGACATGTTAGGATGGATCAGCTATCTCATGTTGGCCTTAGGTCTCTGATCTAGTTCATCAAGATTAACCTCGAGTGCAAGCACAATCATACTTGCATTGCACTCGAGGTTAATCTTGATGAATTAGTCTCTGACCTAACTGCTAAATTCTTATTCCAAATTCCGCCCGCCTCAAACTTACCCAACCCCCACCCCCTCCTGGCCCGGATTTAGTCACTGGCGATGTCAGAGGCTAAGCCCGAGACAGGCGTGTTCGAAACGTCAGTGGTATATGAGCACGTTAAACAAGTTACTCACTCAGGGTGACATTTTGTAGTAGCTTAAAGTAGACAAAAACATTTCTGGAAAGATGCATTTTGGGGTCTTATTGCCAGAAATTTCAACAGTGAATGTTAAAAAGATTTGTTTTGGGTAAAAGATGTCCCTGGACTGGTCATTAACAGATCATAAAGAAAAGTGTTTTTAAAAAAGCTTGTTCAGTGGCGACATGTTAATGTACCGGGCTCCGTATTCATAAACGTACTTAAGTCAATGTATGATACTTATTTATATACTTTAAGTATGTATTTATGTATCATACATTGACTTAAGTACGTTTATGAATACCGAGCCAGGGGTATCTCGCCAACTGTTTAATATTTTCAAATAGTTGTCTTTTGTGACACCTAATGCCCAATGTGTATTTTTGTGCTGGGGTGTCATTGAACGTTCATTCATTCATTCATTCATTCATTGTAGCCAACTGTTTGTCGCTAACGCTTGCTACACCAGTTTTTACACTGAATGACCACTTTCAGAACCAGTCAAAGTAACATTTAGCATACAATGGCTAGCTGAACATAGGCATCAGATTCTTTTGTCAGTTGCAAGATACTGATTTGTCAACAAAAACAACAACAACAACAACAACAACAAAAATCAGCTGATAAGACTTGTTTAATGGTTATAACAACAGTGTTAATGTGATGGTGTAGAAAACATATAAGAAGTTACCATTTTGGACATCTTTGTCTCTTCGGAAAGAATAGTCGTTTATTAAAAGGAAAACCCCCCTAAAATCATGTAGTCATGCAAAATGTAGTTGAATGTGGTTGAAATTTTGACCCGGGGACTTGGTAAGCCTTCTTCTGAGGTTGAGCTTTATACAATATACTTCTTACATCTTGCATGACTGCATACTACTGAGTCTAATATTCCCTGGTGAGTGTCTGCTTGATACATGTCAGTGCATCAAGAGCGTGGCCCCGTCTTGCACCAGGCGACTACCATGCTGTGCTGGAAACACAAGTCCTTGTCTGTGATAATGTCTGTATGGTTAGTGATTCAAATTCTACATGAATTATAAGGTATCCTGCCTCATTGGTTCTCTCCATTGTTTTCTGTGTTTCACTGTCTGTTCTAATCGAGTGCCAAGTCAATAAATTGTTTGAGGATGAAAACCTGTTTGTTATTTGTGTTCGCCTTACTAACAATTCGGGGCGGGATTTAGCTCAGTCGGTTGAGCACTCGCCTGAGGTGCTTGCGTCGCAGGATCGAACCACCTCGGTAGATCCATTCAAAGGATTGGGTTTTTTTTCTTGTTCCAACCAGTGCAACACAACTGGTCAAAAGCCGTGGCATGCGCTTTCCTGTCTGTGGGAAAGTGCATATAAAAGATCCCTTGCCAGTGTTTCTGCCACAAAGAAATTTTTGAGTATGGCGCTATGAAATTGAATACAACCACAGTCAACAGGGGGTATGGGGGAACTCCCTCAGAAAGAAAGTGGGTTACGTTTAGGGTTAAAAAAATCATACAGTAATGATAAAAGTAAATAATTTTGTCAAAAAAAAGAAAGAAATGTTTTATTTAACGACGCACTCAACACATTTTATTTACGGTTATATGGCGTCAGACATATGGTTAAGGACCATACAGATTTTGAGAGGAAACCCGCTGTCGCCACTATATGGGCTACTCTTCCGATTAGCAGCAAGGGATCTTTTATTTGCGCTTCCCACAGGCAGGATAGCACAAACCATGGCCTTTGTTGAACCAGTTATGGATCACTGGTCGGTGCAAGTGGTTTACACCTACCCATTGAGCCTTGCGGAGCACTCACTCAGGGTTTGGAGTCGGTATCTGGATTAAAAATCACATGCCTCGACTGGGATCCGAACCCAGTACCTACCATTCTGTAGACCGATGGCCTACCACGACGCCACCGAGGCCGGTATTTTGTCAAAAGGTCAACTTAAAAAATAAAAAAAAATCGGCAAAGAATTTGGGTATGGCACCATACCCGTTTTACCCTCTGGCAGAAACCCTACTTGCTGCTGATGGAAAAATGTAGCGGGTTTCCTCTGATAACTACGAGTCAATATGTTTAACATCCAATAGCCGTTGATTAATTAATCGATGTACTAACATCTGGGTTTTTTTTTTTTCAAATAGGTTTTGGGTTTATTTTGTTGGGGGGGGGGGGGGGGGGGGGTATCTTTTTTTCCAAAGGTTATGTTACAATGTCCTGAGATTGGCCTGGATTTTAGCATTTGTTAATCATCCACCCACTAAATATAGTTTTCCTTTGTACCAATTGTCGCAGGCACTCACACAGGTATCTGTCAAATTGAAAGTTTGTTATGTTTAACGACACCACTAGAACATTAATTTATTTATCATCGGCAATTAGATGTCAAACATTTGGTAATTCCGAGTCTTGTAGAGGAAACCCGCTACATTTTTCCATTAGTAGCAAGGGATCTTTTATGTGCCATCACAGAAAGGATAGCACATACCACATCATTTGATATACCAGTTATGGTGCACTGGCTGAATTGAAACAAATAGCTCAATGTATCCACCAACGGGATCGATCCTACACCAACCGTGCCTCTGGCTAGTGCTTTACGTCCTACCCACATTTATGACACCACCAATTATATAACTTGGTTTTGATGCACATATTATGCACCAGCTCAGTAAGAGCACTGATGTAACGTTTAATAATCGAGCCCTTTCTGCTCATTTCAGACGTAACAGGGTAATGTCTAGGACTACCCCCCCCCCCCCCCCCCCCCCAACTCCGCACAAACATTGTCATGCTATTTCCAGGAGCCCACACATTTTTAAGCACAATGGTAGTTTGTACATTGATACCAGTTGAAATTAAATTCCAGGAATTTACTGGCCAGATGAAATATTTTATCACAACAAACACTCTCACGTTTAAAACCAATTGCAGGACTGGTAGCCTCAACTGTGGGATGCATCTTGAACTTTGACCCACTCGGATACTATTTGGTGTACACCTGCCATAAAAGTTGCGGTGTGGGCTAACCCGTCTGTGGTAAACTGCTACGGATAATTAGGGAACAGGTTTTATCCTTTATTACCAATAATTTACGTATCATAATTATTAAATTTTGTGACCGGCCTCGGTGGCGTCGTGGCAGGCCATCGGTCTACAGGCTGGTAGGTACTGGGTTCGGATCCCAGTCGAGGCATGGGATTTTTAATGCAGATACCGACTTCAAACCCTGAGCGAGTGCTCCGCAAGGCTCAATGGGTAGGTGTAAACCACTTGCACCGACCAGTGATCCATAACTGGTTCAACAAAGGCCATGGTTTGTGCTATCCTGCCTGTGGGAAGCGCAAATAAAAGATCCCTTGCTGCCTGTCGTAAAAAAGAGTAGCCTATGTGGTGACAGCGGGTTTCCTCTAAAAACAGTGTCAGAATGACCATATGTTTGACGTCCAATAGCCGATGATAAGATTAAAAATCAATGTGCTCTAGTGGCGTCGTTAAATAAAACAAATTTTACTTTTTTTATTACATTTTGACATCCATGGCAAAATCTGTTGGTATGTTTCTTTCAAACGTGACAGACACAGACGATCGGTTTTGACAATGGTTAAAAACATTGTCTGTACCCCAAACTTGTAATGAGTTTCAACAAGCTCATGGCTCCAGTCCCTCATGTCAGGGAGATAATTGTCCTGTCCAGTCCCTCATGTCAGGGAGATAATTGTCCTGTCCTGTCCCTCATGTCAGGGAGACAATTGTCCTGTCCAGTCCCTCATGTCAGGGAGACAATTGTCCTGTCCTGTCAGGGAGATAATTGTCCTGTCCTGTCCCTCGTGTCAGGGAGATAATTGTCCTGTTCTGTCCCTCATGTCAGGGAGATAATTGTCCTGTTCTGTCCCTCGTGTCAGGGAGATAATTGTTCTGTCCCTCATGTCAGGGGAGATAATAGTCCTGTCCCTCATGTCAACTGTTGACGAAAGGTCCTGGAGAATGACAACATATGTATAACAACAAATAATGACAACAAAGAAGTATTTACAAATCAGTCATCTTTATTTTTCCAGTCCATCGTGTGGTTCTACACCAGAGCAACAGAGAAAAGTCCACACAATATTTGTCATAACCAGTTCAACAACTGGCATGAAATACACGGAGAAAATAGTTAATCATTATTTTCAATCTGTAGTACAATATACTAAGAATCATATACAAAAGGCCCATGCTTGGAAATTTACCTTTCTTTTCAATTGACATTTTAACATGAATCGACACCAGTGACCTTGACCTTTGTACATTTTACTGATGTTTTTTTCTTTTCATTAAGAGTTGTATGCATGGATCAAAGTAAGATCATGTATTACAAACATTTCTGACATTGATCTTACAGCTTGATTTTATTGCCACCCTCAATGATTTACACCTGTTAACCAAATTTCATAACAATCTGTCCAGTTCTTTAGAAAAGCCTTGAACCAACCAACATGTTCATTGCAAAAAAAAAAAAAAAGATGAAGAAAGAAAAAAAAATTTAGAAAGAAAAATCATTAGACAATTTTGATATGCAAACAGCATATTTATTTGTAAGATACCAGAGCTTACGTGACCCCCACGTCTCAATATTCTGGGGGTATATATGTTTTGCTGTACAGTGTCTCTCAACTGAAGGAATGTTTGTAAAAAATCAATGAACTGGTTGATGCAAGATCACACTTTTAGACAACATTTCAACAAACTGTTTGTGTTCCGGGAAGTGCCGACAGAAAACATAACATAGTACATCCACACGTTCACATGTTCACAATAATTTACAACTTACAAAAAGTAAAACGACTGGAAAAGAAAACCAACAATGAACTTTTGACTTTGGCACACCTTTCAGACACAGAAAGTCGACACTTTCCGCACATATTTTGTAGCGCTTTACTGAAGGCCAAGGTGATCTTTCTATACATATTAATAGATAATATATATATATTCTCTGACGGCTATAGACAGGCCAAGCTTATTTAAATAAAAACAAGTATCAACAGTATTAAATCATATACACAGTTGTAGTGTCAAATCAGAAAATTCCATTCGACCAATAGGTATGTTTTTCAGAACTACAAAGCCCAATTATTACCAACAGCAAAACTTCCTCCTCGTATTTCTGAACTGTCAAAGCTATCTACATGTTGCTTCTGGAGAACGAGATGAACAAAACACTATACTAATACTAGATTTATCCCATTTAACAAGATACGTTTTAAAAACAACAGAACAGTGTGGGATTGTTTCAATATTGTGAAATAAAAAACTAAACTTATTTTCAGTTTTGAGAGTTCTGTTTAGTCAGGATAATTGTTCTAGATACATGTACTACCAAATTTTAGCTGGTGGAATTGTACTCGATAGTCTTGTGAAGCAAATATCAATAGATTTCAGATACTAAATACCAATCTACCGTATTGTTCCTATTTGTAGCGCCCGGGCGCGATGCAAAACACAAAGGGGGCGCACTAATTAGAGTACTAGAACACGTTTCGTAATACGTGTGAATAATCCTTGTATCAAACTGTCAATCATCAGTCAGACAGCACAGACTACGATAGCTCTGGCCGGTAGTTTGTAACTGACACGTTTCGATTGTCACTGTGTACAAAAATTATTGTCGTTTGACTCTAGTTTTAAGTTTAGTTAAAGTTAAATTGTTGACATCTGACTCCAGTTTGCAGTTTAGTTAAAGTTATCATTTACCCATTTTTTAAACGGTGTTATGGTGTCGGTGTAAATACCTACCGGCATGTTTGTACTTCCGGTTTTGAACAGCGTTAACGGAGTGTCGTGCGTTCATTCTGCGTGGAGATAACAGCGACATACATTTGATAAACGACATGTGTGACATACTGTTCGCCCATACTAGTATCGTAGTGCTTCACCTGTTTGGATTTTATTTGTTTACCGATTATAATCATTGCAAGTCGGCAGTCAGGTACGCCAGTTTTACTATTTTACGGGTACGTTTCATGATACATTTCTCGTGATCATAGGGGGTGCTTATATTAGAGGGGGCGCTACAAATAGGAACAATACGGTACATATTCTGTAGTACCAGTGTAAAGTTTAATGTATATTCCCAACTTGCAGATATGGGTCACTGTATAACAGGATCCCAATTCCAAGCAAGCAATGCATATTAATAGTTTATCACGTTTTGCTCTGAAAAATGTTTCTGAAATAGATTTCGAATTTTAAATTTATTTGCTAATATTACATGTAATAATAGTTATATCAAGACATAGTTCAGGTGGCTAATCTAAGATCACACTGTCAACTATCATTATTAAAAAAAACCCCACAGGACTGCTGAAACTGTGGGATGGGTGCATGTACATCAAGTGGCATTCCTATTACAAACAACTACCGATACACACAAACGTTGGACTGACCCCTCACAAGAGTAGAGTGACCAGGATTACCAGCACAACACCGGCAGCAGTGGTGTGTTCTTTCACCGAATTTACTCAAATATTGTTCACAAGCAACAATTCATATATCGACATTCAGTTGTCACTGCTAACAAAATCCGTTGAATTTTGTTTAAATAATTTTTTTTTTTTTCAAATGCCAAAAAGATGACAAACTTTGGAGTACCAACTTGGGAGTTTAACTGGTATTGGAAATACTATGACTATTTGGTACTGGTTATTACAGTAATAGAATACTCTTCAGTATTAGTAACAATAGTTACAGTGGATTACTGTTATTTAGTCATATTACTGCAGTTGGATGCTTTTTTAGTGTATTCAGTAGTATACTGGTAAGATTCAATGTCAGTAAATAACACAATAACATACTGGTTATGAGGATGTGACATTCTTCAGTACAGACAATTGGTTAGTGTGATGAGGGTACCCAGGCCTTCACATCCGATTATGCTTTTGTGCACCGTAATTTCATCTCGGAAATTTGTTTTAATTGTCAGCCTAAAAATATAATAGGTAATCTCCTGCTGGCTGTTTGAAAAGAAGTTGCTTTAATCCCAACCAGCCCTAGTATTTGAGGATCATTATACCAATTCAATGATTGTTCAATGTGTGCTAATATTCAAAACGTTTTCTGTCAATATGTGCAAGCTTTACTCAAGATGTTGCCTATGAATGCCAATCAGTGATTTATCAGTATCCGATATTTTCAGATGTGAAGTCTGAAGGACTGGGTTCCACCATTTGCTACCTGTACAACTGGTTACAGTGGTAGAAAAACAAAACTAGTCCACATTTTCAACACACTGCTGTATCTACAGGTTTTAAACTAACTCGCCAAATAACGAAATGCGAAATAAAAGTTTAAATCAGCGAATATATTTCATTTCTAGTTTGCCAAAAAGCTAATTCGAAAAATGTCATTTTTGCTATTTGGCTCAATGAAACTTGAATTGGCTACAATTTATTTTTTTCAGCTTGAGCCTAACCCTGAATGGGATACAGTTTGGTACCAAGATATTATATTGGTTATAGCGACAGTGAAACAATTTAACACTAGTGTTTAAAGCTTTCTGTCTCTGGTCACTAACAGCATGGATAATGTCGTTAAGCAGTTTGTGATGCTGTACGCAACTGGCAACCAATATTGGAAAATACTGTCAAGTATTAACAGTTTCACTTTTTCAACGGATATAAAAAAAACTATAGACTTGACTTATGGACAATGCTGTATAGACATACATTTATTAATTAAAACTGATACGAGTTAAAGACACCGCCTTTGGTCAACAGAGAACAGAAGATGCCACAATCCCAATATAAACAACTGAGGCAGGAAAATGGAAGAATAAACTCAGCATTATTATCATGAACAAAGGACATTACAACAAAGGAAAAATGTACACAACTTGTGTTCAGTGTCTGGCAACAACATTTATATTTACATCAAATATGATATTCTACAGTTCTAAACTCTACGCTACTCAATGTTTGATAGAGAGAGAGAGAGAGAGAGAGAGGAGGAGATAATAATTATACTGTCACACTGCCATTTAAAGACTGCGACGTGAAAACACTGAGGGGGAGTGATTGACTGCTCACCTAGTTTACAGGGAGCCATTCAAGATGTACTGATACCATATAATTACACTTGCAAAGTGGAGGTAAAAATTACTCTCCTTGAAGAACTCGTCTCAGGGGAGTCATAGGGAGCGAGAGAGAAATTGGAGATTTACACACCTCATAGTCTCTTGCCAAGTATGCAGATCCCAGGGTTGCTATAAAATGTATCCTTCATGTTTATAATAGATATGGGTTTGTGGGTGTATGTCGACATGACTTTAAATACTGTATAATGTATTAGGCTAATCTGACTGCTCTTGGCGCAATGTATCAAACAATTCTGTGACATACAACCAGGGCTAAAAGTGTTGGTCGTATTATGATGAAATGAAAAGTGTTTGTCGACAGGTGTTAAATTGTTAATATTTGAAGACTTACATAGTAAGTAATTTAATGAATACTGCCACGTTTAGCAGGCGTGGATGTTAATGGTGTTGGATATTTGTCTGTTAGCGTTTTTCCTTAAAATAGCCCTGTATTATTTAAAATGCTAATTTAGCATATCAAATGTTTTTGTCTTCACAAACAAAGGACACATCAGCTATGACCAAATCTTGATATTTATGCCCCACCCCCTTCCAATCTTCCCTAGTTAGCTACAGTCTAAATGCCACAAATTGTTATTCATCTAGGTAAATTTGGTTGTACAGGTATTTCAATCAGCCATAAAATTAAGATAAATAATCTTTTGGAGTTAATATCTATCAAAAGTTGAGTAGCATACATAAATGTGAACAAACATCATCGTGTAACTATATCTAAAATCTAATCATCTTCACAAATAACTGTTTTCAAGAGTTTTGATGCACCACCTCATACAATAAACCCCACAACATAGCTATTATTGCATATAAATATTGTATGTGTACACAATGGTTTAACCCACGTGATTACATGTTAGTTTTTGTGATTTAATCAAATGGTGGGATATGCAGATCAATTTATACCGGGCACAACTCATCAGTTTCATCAATTTTGAATGGTAAAATGTCTGGGAGATCTTATATCGCACATAGTACAAGATAAACGTTACTTGAGATGTTCTCATTCATTTCAATGTATTAAAGTAATTTATGGATTCTTGTAAGCTTTTCCTAAATGGTTAAGAGTTTCAGATGTACAAATTTTAAAAAAAATTTTCTCAACCTCAACTTTCTAAAATAAAAATTGTTAAAAGACTATTTGAAATTATTTTTGTATTGACATACAAGACTAATTACCAACAGTAATTGATCATGTTCAGTTTTGTTAATTTTCAGTATTCATGTTGTTACGGTTGTAGAAAATTGAATCAAACTCATCGCTCAAATAGAAATTAACTTGTAAAGTGAGGAAGAAAACCGGGATAGATTAATTTTTCTAAAGACAAAATCTTGGCGTGTTTCTTTGTTTCTATGTAGTCCTTTTTATAATGCACTTCTGGGTTTTTTTTTTTAAAAGCACACCTTTAAATAGGTAGAAAAAACCTCCTTTTAAATACTTTTTTCTATAGTTATTTGTGTAACGAATTCCAGAAGAATTGTTTTTAGGCGTTTTCTTTCTTACAATATTTTTTCTTCTTGTTTTTTTTTGAAGGACATATTAAGAAACAGTTTATACAAAAACACTATGCAATGTTATTATGTACAAGTCCTTTCACCCAAAATGCTGTCAAAACATGAGGCATTTTTCTACAACAACAATACAATACCAAATAACTACTATCTCCACAGAAAACTGATAAAGTCACACACATTCTTGGACCACAAGACAGACGGACAGACAGACAAAAGAATACGTAAAAGACTCTTATTGAATATTATTTGTACACTGGTTCTCTTGGCGACTTAACCCCACCAAGACAAACACACCTCTCCCTATTGACATCACGAGAAAAAAACCACACATAGAAACAATATGTACATTGCAGAGTGACTATAACTTCAAATAATACGTCATATCAAAATATAGAGAAATTGTCTCTCACCTCAGTCGGGTCTTTTAATTAAACAAGATTGATGTTATTACAAGTTTTTTGTTTTTTTTACATGAAAATGATAAACTTTACAGATGAGATATACGTCATTAACAATATTAACAATAAAATTATGTTTAGCCATTATAATACGTTCTGTACAGTGTTTCTTCACAAGAAGTACTTCAAATAAAGTAAGATGATTGATATATTCACATTAATAAATGGGGTCAAAAGAGGACAACGAAACTAAGGGTGTGCCCACAGCAGTTTACATTGCACTAAATATATTTAAAAAGAGCTAAGAGCCTGATGTACATACTTACATGGGACAAACCAAATACTGCAGATAGCTATCTACATTACACATTTTTACAATCGGGATTATTAATAGGATGCTGGAAAAGCGTTAAAAAGTTATTTAAAAAAAAAAGTGTTAACCATCTAGTATGTGATATTAACAGTTGTAAAATGTTTTGACCCACCAGGCATGTGATATTAACAGATATAAAATGTTTTGAACCATCAGGCATGTGATATTAACAGTTATATTAAAAACAGATGTTATATACTGTTATCAAGAGTTTGGATTCATATAAATATATGAAAGAAAACAAAAGAGAAAAAAACACACCTCATTTAAATATGGTTATTTGAGGCCAGTTTGCACCACAAAAACAAAATCACAGGAAGTGCATTTTTTTCCAATAATAAATATGAGCATTTGTCATTGCAAACACTGTACAGGGTTTATCAATATTATTAACAACAGCTTCATCGTGATCAATATTATACCTTACAAGTCGAGAGTACGATGTGGTAAAACCAAATTCCCTACTTTGGCCAACATTAAAACATCTGATGAAACAAAACGGGACACACACAAGGACATACAGATGTCAGGACTATGATCTACGCTATCCATCACTATGTACAACGAGTGTAAAGACGCCAGCAGCTTCAACCAGACTCGAATCACTTTCCTTGTCGTCTCGGATGCCAGGTGCCAGATTCGATGCCAGATGTAAGCACGGGTCAACTTATCCCCAGGTAACTCGCATTCCCCCGCTGTCAAAGTTATAGAAAGGTCACTGTGCTGACTGGTATCCTGGAGAGAAGAGAAGAAAACATTCTAAATGAAAACAATGTCTACTACAAGATGATAGCAAGAAAGTTCCAGCTTTCAATGGCAACACTACAAACACTGTTTTTAATATCTTCAATGTTTGCATCGACAGCACTATGGATATTGTCATTTAAATATCTTCCATCTTTGTAATGCAAACACCATGGATATTGTCATTTAAATATCTTCCATCTTTGTAATGCAAACACCATGGATATTGTCATTTAAATATCTTCCATCTTTGTAATGCAAACACCATGGATATTATCATTTAAATATCTTCCATCTTTGTAATGCAAACACCATGGATATTGTCATTTAAATATCTTCCATCTTTGTAATGCAAATACCATGGATATTGTCATTTAAATATCTTCCACCTGTTTATTAGCAACAACTCAAGACTTTGTATTTAAATATCTTCCACTGACAACACTACAAATAAAATAAACACATTCCACCTTTGGACCGACTACAACACTGGTACTGTCTTGACAACACCACAGAAACTTCTTTCATCTTTATACTGACAACTCCAGAGATTAATAAACAAACAATTTTCATCCTTTTGTTAACCCCACAGTGTATAGTTGTATTAGATTCGCAGAGGTTTCATGAGTTTTCCAACATTTTGGTTCAAGCTAAATCCTTGAAATTACGTTGCCTATGACTCTGTGTGTGTGGGATGTGTGTGTGGGATGTGTGTGTCTGTGTGCGTGCATGCATACATGCATGCATGTGCATAGTGTTTTTAATAGTTGATATTAGATGTCTAATATGGTAATAAACACTTGGCTCTAGTGCATTAAAGATGAAATCCAGTGTAAAAAAAGGGACAACATTTCTATTTTTAGATACATCCCCCACTCCAAATTTTCTTTTTATTAATATATAGATGAAAAGTATACATATGTTATTTGGTGAATATAGTTTTAAAAAATTGAAGCAAAAAAAAAAAAAAAAAAAAAAAGGAAGGGAAAAAACCAACAAATACAGATAAATATCCCTCCCCACCCCGACACGTTCCCGGAAACACATACACATTTTTTTTTAAAGTCCTAAGCCTAACAATATAGAGCTTTTTACAAATAAATGTAAGTATAAATTGCAATTAAAATCTGTAGTGTGCCTAAATTAATAGCAAATGTATACTACATACAACAAGTGTCTGCTAATCAAGAATGTAAGTGATGCTTTATGAAATTGGCTCCAGAAGCATCATCTTGGGCTTCTTTCACAGACAGTGATGTGCAGAATATATAATTTTTAAACATTAAAATTAACCAAAAAATTCCTTTATATGCCTAGAAATCCGATCAGAGTTCACACATTACGTGTACATCAAAAACACACTTTAGTTCCAATTATTTTTATGTTTTACAATCGACATTCTGCCCTGTTTTTCTACATGAACATTAAAAATACTGAAAAGCTATTTTCTGGACATTCATCTCCCCTTAAAGGATGGTTTGAGAACATTAACTTTCTATAAGTGCCTCGCAAATTTAATAAGCTACAATGACCAGTACACAAAACAGACAATAAGAAATCAATAAACAATACTGGACTAATTGAAATGGGATTATTTTGTGAAGCCTGTAGATACATCAGATGTTTCTGTTGTCCCGGTGCCTACTTGGACTACATATCAACATTAGTTAGAAATAGATACGAAAACATGACAACGTCGCAAACTGCATGAATAAATGCTGGCAATATGGCCCCCGTGAGAGTTGTCTTCATACTTCAGACAACATTATGGCCAATCCTAATCCCAGAGGGGGAGAAAAATCAATTCCTTCTTTCTAACAGAATAATTTCTGCAAATAATATCGCCTCAACTTATAAATTTAGAGTCCAGCTCACATGCGATACACTAGACAGCAATCCATTAATGTCACATTGCATAAAATTATTTCAGAGGAAACGATTCATCAATGAACTGCATTTACTTTGAAAACCGTTTTCCCAATAGTTGTACATATACTTTCATGTCAGGTGCTGTTCAATAATTGTTTCCAATATAAGAACATGTAGGCAATACCAGGGCAACCCGTTCCCAAGGAAATTAAGTGAAATTAAACGCCAAAGACCATTGCTTTGTTTATCTCATACAATATTTAATATTTGGCATCTGGAGAAATACAACTGTTTGAAACAAGTCGTGGCCAGGTTCCAATGAAGAGTTTAATTTTAAGGATTGGATTATTTTCTTGCCTACCCTGCTATGTTCACAATTTTAATACTAATAATAATTTTTAAAAATTAAAATAAAATAAAACAAAACTCACAAAGTTTATTTATAACTGTTGCATAACACATCTAAAATACAAAACATCACATAGAATGATTGACCTTGCTATATTTCATTAATCTGGTATGTGTGAAAGAAACCAAATCAAACATTCCAAACAACTTCTAATTGTATGAAGCCTGGGTTATTTAGACGATCAACTAAATTTTAATCAGACAAGTATTTGCAGAACAAGATTAATTATTATTAAATCCCAAAACGTTGGTTTTAGATCAACTCATTAAATACCCCCCCCCCCCCACATTCTTACTGGTAGGTATCCACACATTTATCAATTTTAGAATATGAGTATCACCCTTGGTTGGAGAACACTTGAAGTTGAAGCTACAGTAATAGAACCCATCATGTACTTTAATAAACTGTTTAAACGAAGTAGAAATAATAACTAGGGGATGGGATGGGGGATTTTTAAGAATAAGAGAGAAAACAATAATGTGTTACTGCTTAATTACTAAAGGTAATATACACAAGATCACTATAAATTTAGAAAGTTTTATTAACGTTTTTTTTTTTTTTTTTTTTTTTTTTACTATAATGTTCCTTTATCCAAATCAAGTGTGTTCATTGTCAAGCCATGTGATTATATGCGCGTACCACCCAAACCTGAAAACTTTTACCACATTTTTATTTCAAATTTTGTAACCTTGACAGTGACTGTCAAACTGTTTATCTGTAATGTACCATATTTTCTTTAATGACCATCAAAAGAAAGTACTGTATACCAATACATTTTTAGAAATAGTAAAAATGACACAAAACAAAAAGTAGATACAAGTATTGATTTTTGGGAAAACATAATCAACTGCCGAAATATGAATTGTCATTAGGTAAATATGTACATCACAGTTCACAAACACCACTAAGGGGTCAAATGTCAAATATATTTTGCACACCATAGAAGACAACAAAGTGTCCCTTTAGTTGAGAAGTGTCCTTTCTATCAAGATGGAGAATCCTATTCTATTACTCTGCCCTGGGGTTTTGTTTTGTTTTGTTTTGTTTTGCCTCCTATTAATTTAAGCATGCTACAACCGTGTTTAATCTATGCTGTACGTTTATAAACAAGATTACCTTTGTGACAGAAGTAATTTAAAGGGCAGGTCACTTTCCGTAACAACCGTATACACCTTATGCACCAGGTAGTTATGCACTTTAGGTGATCTTAGCACTAAGAATGCTTCGTGCAACTGGCCAAGACTGACATTTCTGCAACAGGACAGCTATGTTTACCGAATTTAACTACTACTAAATTGAGAAACAATCAACTTGTAAATAACGATACGGTTACAATATATTATGGATAAGATTGTCCTTTATCAGCGATTTAAACTGCCTGCTAGATGCTGGGAAGATAAAAGTGTGAATTCTGTGCCACCTCAAACCCCAGCACAAAGTCGCGGTCACTGATAACTTGGCACTAATGGCTTTAGATGCATTAATTCTGTCTACTGTTACAAGCTGCTTGGTAAAATGACAAATTCTTTAACACTGCGATAAAGACTAACGAACCAGTCTGATACATGTAGGCTTACTTTCTTCAAGTTCAGGAGCACCTACAACTCTTCAAATACAAATGCACTGTTTGCTCTCAAGGGACGATAGAACTCCAAAGCAAAACAGAAGATTCAACTGCTGGAGAGTTGTCAGTATTAAAAAATGCATTTCAAGTTATTTTAATGTAATTAAACTTAACGTTTCAGTGGTTATGAGGTGAAATATTTTGAGGTCAGCATGTTTGTTGTAAATGTATGCAGGATTATTTTGAGGATACATATTTTGGGCACATCATTTATTGCCTCGACTTTGGTACAATCAAAAGCTCTGAGATCATGGTTACCACTATAACAAGGAATTAAAAGTGTTAGCTTACTAGATCTAAAATATAATTTTGTATGAGTTAGCTGACTGAATCAGACACAGTGATCCTCTGTTAGCTCATTGGATCACAGAGGCATCAGTTCAGTGTTAACTCACTGAATCACAGAGGTTTCAGTTGAATGTCAGCTCACTGGATCATAGAGGCTTCAGTTGAATGTATGTTAGCTCACTGGATCACAGAGGCTTCAGTTGAATGTATGTTAGCTCACTGGATCACAGAGGCTTCAGTTGAATGTTAGCTCACTGGATCACACAGGCTTTAGTTGAATGTTAGCTCACTGGATCACAGAGGCTTCAGTTGAATGTATGTTAGCTCACTGGATCACAGAGGCTTCAGTTGAATGTTAGCTCACTGGATCACACAGGCTTTAGTTGAATGTTAGCTCACTGGATCACAGAGGCTTCAGTTGAATGTATGTTAGCTCACTGGATCACAGAGGCTTCAGTTGAATGTATGTTAGCTCACTGGATCACAGAGGCTTCAGTTGAATGTATGTTAGCTCACTGGATCACAGAGGCTTCAGTTGAATGTATGTTAGCTCACTGGATCACAGAGGCTTCATTTGAATGTTAGCTCACTGGATCACAGAGGCATCAGTTGAATGTTAGCTCACTGGATCACAGAGGCTTCATTTGAATGTTAGCTCACTGGATCACACAGGCTTTAGTTGAATGTTAGCTCACTGGATCACAGAGGCTTCAGTTGAATGTATGTTAGCTCACTGGATCACAGAGGCTTCAGTTGAATGTATGTTAGCTCACTGGATCACAGAGGCTTCAGTTGAATGTATGTTAGCTCACTGGATCACAGAGGCTTCAGTTGAATGTTAGCTCACTGGATCACAGAGGCTTCAGTTGAATGTTAGCTCACTGGATCACAGAGGCTTCAGTTGAATGTTAGCTCACTGGATCACAGAGGCTTTAGTTAATGTTAGCTCAATGGATCACAGAGGCATCAGCCATGTATTAACTCACTGTGTCACAGCTGTCAGTCATGGAAATGTTTTGTTTAGTATAATGCCATCATTGAGTAAATTTAACAGGATTCTGTGTTTCTGCAAATTGGAGAATTTATGTTGGAAGTGAACTATTATGAGACTGGATCCCAAAATATCTAAATCATATCAGTTTTTTATGATTCTGGCAGAATCCTGTTAAAAATAACAAAATTTAATACTATGCAGGTTTCAGGAATTGCTACACAATCTTCACAATGAGAAGCAATGGGTATTTGAAAAAACAAAATGGTTCCCTTTAGTCCTCTCTGCCACTCACAAATTGCAAATATTAAAACCAATTGCTATTTTCTAAATATACAATTTGGAAAAATAACTTCTTATATTTTGTTTGAAAATAACCAGATTTCTGCAATTGTTTAAGTGTAATGGTTAATTTGGTGAAATTATCTACTGCCAGGGTAAATGGTGCATCTTTGTTACTCTGAGGATTATTTCTACTGGATGACTCTGATCAAGATATTGTATATGTAAAATACTACTGCATGTTTAAAAATAAAGTATATAAAAATAAATAGCTATCAGGGGCCACAAATATAGCATGTTACAAGGTCACTAGATTAAAAACCAACATGCTATTCTTTTTGTAAACGATACATGTTTTACATCCACCTGTAGAAATGTGCTAATTTCACCAATTAAATATCCAAAGGCAGTATAAAAGCAGCTGATGTTTTACAACTCTCAAATGAGAACATAAACAGTGTGTGTATGTTTGTGTGTATCTGTACACCTCCACCCCCCCCCACCCCACCCCACACATGTAGGTTGGTCACTGTAGGTTTCAGGAAACAACACTAACCAGAGACAGATGAACGAAACGTGATCCCTCAACTACCGGTAATGTCTTTAAAAAGTACAGCATGCTTCTTTGCTGTGCAACATATTTTGTGCACTGTAAGTATAACACTTGTATGCAATATGTGTTTACGGTATTATTTGGTAACGCACACATTACATATAACATTGGTTTCTATAAATATAAAATTCAACTGTAAAATCATCATGTTTTATCAAAAAACTTGAACCATTAAAACCTAGGAATTCCACTAACACTGCAATACCTCTCTCTCTCTATATATATATATATATATATACACACGCATATCTACAGGGCTTGAAGTTCAACACTGAACAGCACCAATGGCAATTACCACGGTTACAGTATAAATTAATTACTACTGGATAAAAAATATTGCCATTGGTTGAGCAGGGTTTCTGCCAGAGGGTAAAACTGGTATAGCGCCATGCCCACATTTTTTGCAGATATTATTTTTTTTAAGTTAAGCTTTTGACAAAATTAATGATTCTTTATTATTATTGTATGATTTTCTTAACCCTAACCCTAAACCTAACCCATTTTCTTTCTGGGAGATAGCAGGTGCATGCAGCACACACACACACTGTAAATATTCAATTCCACTGCGCCATACCCAAAAATTTCTTCCTGGCAGAAATACTGTTGAGAGATAAAAAAAATTTTTTTTATATTTGTTGCAAAATTTACTATTTAATATTTCGGTGGGTAGGCTCAAAATTGCCATAGGTGAGAATTTTGCCTACTGTAAAACAAAATTTCCAAATTGCTGTAGGTAACAAAATTCTGAAGTTTAAACCTAGCAACTTTCACGTCAAAACCCACAGTATTGTATTCGGTGCTAACAACCTCAAAGAAAGCCCACTAAAATCTAACGTGAATGCAATCTGTATGAAAACAAACCAACAATGTCCAGTGTCATTCTACTGTTTCTATTCTTCACACATCAAACAATGCAATCCATATCTCACTATACCTTCAATATTATAATTAAAGTACATAAACACGATAAATTGGTTCTACATTTTACCCCAATCTAACACTATCTCTACTTACATATTTTAATTTCACACCACGAAATGTCTGACAACACAATACAAAATTCTCACCATGTTCTATTAATCTGACATTATTAAATTATTTCAGTCATGAGTAAAATCAAAATCAAGGCAAGCTGAAGATCACTATCCTAAAATAGTGCTAGGTGAGATGAAGACATCAAGTTTCCATAAACAATTATTAAAATTTTGATTGCAAGGTGATAAACTTAACACTGAATTTATGTCATCATATTCTTTTAATCCGATATAAACAATCAAGTTAACCCACTATATTCTTGTTATGTCACTCAAAACAATGAGATCTGTTTCTCTATATTCTTTCAATCTTACACAATACATCTCAGATGATCGGTTAGTCTGGCAAACTATAGCTGAACTGTGATATTTTATGGACAGTTTCTTTCTAAATTCATATGTGTTGGACATGGGTGTACTTTTTCAGAATCGGTCTCATAAACCACGGTAATCAGCGGAGATGACATCCAATATATTAAACCCACGATGATACTTTAGGTGTCTGGTCATAGATTGTGGGGGTTAACGAATCCATTTTAACCATTTACTATATTGGTCTGGAATTACGTCATAGGAAATTCAACATGACTACCAATATTGCTGCAAATTCATGCTTTGAAATTAACTTTATTCACAATCAACCTAGGAAGATACTTTTGTGTCTTGGGAGTTAAGAAATCAATTTGAAACATTAGCTAGTTTGGTCTGGCATTGCATCATGGGAATCTCACGATGGCCACCAATATGTCCCTAATTTATGTTTTGAACATAAGTGCTTTGCAATAAATCTAGCATAATACTTTTTTTTCGTCTAGTCTTAGGTTATCAAGAATATCCTATCACATGAATTAGCCCCAGTGCCGACATTAATTTTCAATTCGACAGGAGAAATGAGAACACACACATAAAAATTATAGTTAGGTTTCTGGTTTAGCTATCTGTAAGGACATATAGCATCATCACTGCCTCTGTTACATGTCACTGTCTTACATGACCTATGATAGTCTTGAAATATTTGGAATGTAGGTGTATGTTTTCCTACATGATTGTAACACTCTAGCAAATTTATTCCTTAGTAAGTTATATTCAAAATAATGACAGCCACCTCGAAATTTTTATGATGTAATTCCAGACCAATCTAGCATATAATTCAAATGGATTCATTAATTCCCAAAACCTATGACTAAACACAGAAGTATCATCCTAGATTTATTGCGGAGAAAGTTACTTTCAAAACATTTTGGCAATTTTGGTGGTCATCTTGAACTTCCTATGACGTAGTTCCAGACCAATCTAGTAAATGCTTAAAATGGATTCAATGACATCTAAAACCTGCGACTAGACACCCAAATTATTATCTTGGGTTTAATCATGGAAGTTATAACCGAAAAAATTAATTAAGAGGCCATCTTGAATTCTCGAACCCGGGACTCGGGATAGACATGCTCGAAACCTTCGTGGTATATGAGCATTAAAAAACTCTCAAGACCAAAAAAGATCATTAGACACTTTCTCCAAAAGGACACCCTGGCCAACACAAATTAATTGAGAAAACAAAAATTTAATATAAAATTTTCAGGTTCACTCAAAAACTCCCATTTGGCTGACAAGAGTGTCTTAATAGATTTTTTTTTTTTAATTTACAAATCTTGCTTTTTCCTACACTAATAAAACCAGATCGACCATATTCTTTGTAAACTTGATTAAAATCGGTCCCAATATACTTTGTAACAACTTCACTCATACATTTTCATTTTAAAATTTAAGCATTTTCATTTTAAAATTAATATTTTCAAGGCCTTTTTTTTAGCTAATAAACATGAAATAAATGTGACATTACATATATTTGATTGGAATATACTAATTGATTAATTTCAAATATACTTTCAAAACTTTTTTATTCACTCTTAGACCACTTCTATTTCTATTGTTTGGAGGTGTAAAGGAGTATGTAACAATTTTTATTGTTAGTGGTAAAATGTTAATAACCAGTAAAAACTGTTAGCAACATCAAATTGATTTTTTACAAGTTGAGAAAAAATAAGCGAGCAAATTATTAATATATATTTTTCAAATAAAATCCCCAAATTCAACTAAATCAGTTTTCAAATTTGTCTAAACACTGTTCCCAAATAAAGTTAATGAAAACATATCTGCACTATTTTACAGAAACAGTAATCAAATCCATCTCATTTTTCTTTTAACACATATTTACATATACATTAAGTCACTGACCATATTATTACAGCTTTTATTACTGATCATATTACAGCTTTTATCACCGATCATATTACAGCTTTTATCACCGTTAAGAACATTACTTTACAACTTTGCCTTCAATTATTGATTTTGCCAAAGCTTATTTCCATATTTGCCAGATCAAATGTGTAGTTGTCCTGTGGTATTTAATAGCTCAAAACATATTTTATTTTTAACAGAAGTATGTACATGGAAGCTAATGTCAGCAGTAACAGTGAAATCAGTCTCACCATATTTTTTCTAGCCATCTTCACAAAACGCAAACAATTAAATCAGTCTCATATTTTTTTCTACATAATTTCTGATAAGTAATAATCTTAACACATTTACAGTGAAATCCATCACACCATATTCTTTCAGAGTTTTATGTGAACACCAACAATAAAATCTTGTAACATTTTATTCTTTTTACACAACCTCGGTTACGAGGCCATTCAATAGCACCAATACTCTCATTCACGATAATCTCGTTCCAACTCCCAAACCATGAACCACTCTTAATACTAGCACCTAAACTTCTATATTCTTATGGCACGACAAACAGCACATTCACGATAATCTCGTTCCAACTCCCAAACCAGGAACCACTCTTAATACTAGCACCTAAACTTCTATATTCTTATGGCACGACAAACAGCACATTCACGATAATCTCGTTCCAACTCCCAAACCAGGAATCACTCTTAATACTAGCACTTAAACTTCTATATTCTTATGGCACGACAAACAGCACATTCATTTACAATTCTAATTGTCTCTATGAATACAGCAGCTCCAAAATAAATACATTTCAAGGTTTTACTATTTTGAAAATACAATTAGATAAATGAAATATTTACAAACTTTCAGTTTTTTGTTAATGTGTGTCGGTCACTTTTCAGCTGCCATTTTTTTTATTACCATGGCAATCACACATGTATGTGAAAATGTTACCATGTATTACTTTAATATTTTAAACAATTACAACTCTTTTTCTTCTTTTTTTTCTTTCTTACATTATTATTCACTTCAAAATCAGTGTTTTCTGTGTGTTGGCCATATTATCACCCGTTACATAGTTTCTTCCACAACTTTGTTAAAAATCCTTTTTCCTGTTCTCTTTTTCAGACCAGCATTTTAATAAAGCCAGAACAAATACCATGATTTCTATCTTACAATACCACCACATGCAACACTACTAGTTAAAGGACTATGAGGAATGATGTTTAGTTTATCTAATTATTATATAATATACATACCACAATTAAATAGTATTATATAATATACATACCACAATTAAATGTAACACTCGTGCAGATACCTACATGATGTTGTTAATGGTTTGATACACGAATACAGATGATATGTACATACAGTAGAACATGTTGACGAGACAATTACAGACAGAAAAGCAACCAAAGCAAGATGATACAAATCAGCATGGTATATGCAGTCTATGAAGAGTGGAATTCTATAGCCACATTTACCTGCAGCCGACTTCAGTGTATTTATCTAACAAAAAAACACCCAGTTTTCGGTTAGCACTAAACCCCAAATTACACCAAGAACAAAAGAAAATCCAAAAGTTTTATATCTGAATGACCAAGGGATGCCAGACCCTAAATGTACATGTATGGTCATTGGCAAAGCCTGATAAGACGAACTGAACGTTTTACAACAGCCCAGCAAGAACAGACAAGACAGCGATCATTGCAGACTTGCATGAACCTATAGTGGATAAGGGGACATTAAGAAATGATTGCATCTGTTTTGGTGACTTGGTTTCAAAGAACTTGTCCAGCACCTGTATTGAAAACACTGCTCAAGTGTTCAGGTTAAGGATACAATTACAAACAGAATATTTAATCAGCTATTAAATGTAGGTCTCTTCTATTAAAATAAATTTTCAATTATCAATAAGTCTTTTGTATGCATTTTTTTGAAAGGCTGGACATATCAGGTTTTTTTTTTTATAATTAAAAGGTAATTAAAACAATATCAAAAGAATGGCAGATAAATTAAATAATATTTAGAATAAAGAGAAATTAATCAGCATATTATTTTTAAAAAACAACTCTGTCCGTAAAAATTAAATAATAAAAAAGAATTAATTTGATACTGAACCCCCCCTACTCATATATATACACATGTAGCCACATGATATGCATTTGTAAATGTAGCTAAGATTTCCACGCTTATGGACTTGAACACTGGTGTGACTTTCACAGCACACAAAACACCCATCACTATGGAATATATGACATGTACATAGTTTACTCTTGGGTAACAAATCAGACCTGTGTGAAATCGCACAGCAAAAACACCACCAGTAGCAGACATCCACCAAGATGTAACCTTCATTACAGAGAACCAATAAACTTGCATTTCGGTAAAATGTCAGCTATAAATTGTTTTTTTCTTTATTTGAAAAATAATACTATAAGACAGAAAATATGTATGCCATACTTTTTTTATTATTAAAGTGAATATATTATAGATGAATATTTGTTTTGTTTTATGATTTTCATAGATCTCCTTATTTTTGTTTATTAATATATATGAACCCCAGTATTTTCTATAGAATGACTAATGTGACAGGGCTCCTGCTTATAAAACTTTGTTAGTTATGACTTGATAAAGTCTGAATTGATATATGCAGTTTGTAAGGGTTTGCCACAATGAAGTTTTATAGTTTTGTGGAAGCTTTGATTTCTTAAGCCTAGGGCCTGAATTATTTTAAAAGTAAAAGTAAAGTTTGTTTTATTTAACGATGCCACTAGAGCACATTGATTTTTTTTTTCTTATCATTGGCTATTGGATGTCAAACATATGGTCATTCTGACACTGTTGTTTTTTTAATAGAGGAAACCTGCTGTCGCCACATAGGCTACTCTTTTACAACAGGCAGCAAGAGATCTTTTATTTGCACTTCCGACAGGCAAGATAACACAAACCATGGCCTTTGTTGAACCAGTTATGGATCACTGGTCGGTGCAAGTGATTTACACCTACCCATTGAGCCTTTCGGAGCACTCACTCAGGGTTTGGAGTCTGTATCTGGATTAAAAATCCCTATCCTCGACTGGGATCCGAACCCAGTATTTAACAGCCTGTAGACTTGATGGCCTAACCATGACGCCACGGGAGATTTACGTGCACATTCAGAACAAGCTGTTGTAATGCACACCTGTCCTGGGCGCAAGTGTTGGCCTTGGCCAGCTCCTCCGTCCAGGACAAGAAAAAAGGGTTGGGGTGGGTGGAAGAGGGGACTGCCCGGGCTGGCAAGTGCAAGGGAGCACCAGCAGCTCAACCGGAATCGGTAGTGGGCAGGGGCAATTTTGGTGCCATTGATTTTTGAATATCCCATAGGATTAATGAATGTTTAACGACAGCACAATAATACATATATTGGCTATTGGTAGAATTAAGTCAAAAAGGAAAGTAGTGTGCTATTTCTTGAAGGAATTTTGGCACATGTTTGAAAGATTCATCGAAAGAAAGAAAAAAAAGGGAGCTACATGTTAAATTTGAACTTAGTTTGCCGAGAGTAGCTCGGAGTGGGAAGGGGAGTGGTGGAGTCTGAATACCAAAGCAGAATTCATTGTCAAATATAAAACTGTTAAGATGTTGTAAGCATTCCACGTATCTACGGAATGTATAAAGACATTATAAAAGTTATGTAATAAACCAGTCCAAGTTACACACGCCCTTACACACGATTATATGTTGACCTTTTTGTGTTAACTCTGTGGATAAGTAGCCAATCAGACCAAATCAGACAATTTCCAGCCAAAACAGTTCCAGCTAAAGGTGTTGGTATTTAACAACACATATCTAATTAACTAACTTATTAGTTTGAGTTTTCAAACAATTTGGTTAGAATGGTGGAAACCAATTATGGTAATGGGAATTAACAGCAACAGCGTGTAAGTAGGAGGGCTGTCGGATACAAATAAATTATTTGAGCAGATTGTGATATAGAAACGTTTAATAGTACTCTTGAATGTATACAAATAGCAGCCAGTGCACCACAACTGGTATATCAAAGACCGTAGTATGTGCTATCCTGTTTGTGGGATGGTGCATATAAAAGATCCCTTGCTACTAATGGAAAAATGTAGCGGGTTTCCTCCCTAAGACTATGTCAAAATAACCAAATGTAGACATCCAATAGCTGATGATTACTAAATCAATGTGCTCTAGTGGTGTCGTTAAACAAAAACTTTTTTCTTAATTTTTATTTATAAAAATAGATTTTCTAAATTAGTTTAAAATCTACCTTTAATGACAAACACAAAATGTTATGTCAATTACCAGTTGCGTTGAGTAACAGTACACACATATATATTGTACATTTATACAAATAGGTTTTTTCAAACAAGTTAAAATTATCTACTTTATCCAATACATACTGACAAAATGTTGATGTTAAATTCCTGTCTCTTTTCTCAAAGTAAATTACCCCCCCCCCCCCCCCCCCCCGTGTTACATAAATAAAATAACTTGTCTTAATAAATTAGTTGTTCTTTGAATATGTAGTGAAACAACTTTGACTTTGACTTTTAAAAAATAATTTATCTCATAAAAGCCTGGATTGTAATGTACTTTTCTTTTTTATTTGGTTATTTTCTTCCACTTATTTAATTAATCAAATTAATATTTTTTGAAGATGAATACTTAAAAAATTTTCTTCTTGTGACAATTTTTAATAAACTTACAATTGCCCACCCATCTCTGCTACTTTAAGGTTAAACACATGGAAATAACTTTTTAAATCTGAAGTTGTAAATTCTGGTAAATATTTCCAAAATGGCCGCTCTGATATGAACCGATCTGAGGTGGTGTTTTTGCACATGCTTCACTTGATTATATCTGTCCTAGCACTAGATGTTGTCCAGTACAGGGACACGTACTTACATGAAAAATAACGTCACTGCTCTAATCTAGATCTACAAAACAAAACATAATTCAACTCAAAACATGGCGACAACAATTAAAATTCACATAAAGAAATTTAGTAATTTCTTCCAGAATATGCCTTTACCACAGAAGCTTAAAGCATGTGCTTTAAAAAAGAAAGTAAACTTTTCAACAACATTTAGAAGATGTGCAACAGTAAAGGCATTCAAGAAAAAAAGAAGTTTAAAATAAAATGTATGCTATGCAGTAAACCAGTGAGATGGTTAAAGATAAAATTTGACAAAATACGGACATCTGATAAATTAAAATATTTCAATTTCTTTTAGTAAAGAATATAAAATATTTCTTTCTGGAACTGAATATTAGTTATTTACATGATGTAAATTTTGATCATTTAATTTTAACAGAAAAATATGCATAATCAGCATTAATTAGAGAAACATTTCTACATTACTATCTAAGTGTACAAGACAAACTTTCTGCATTCACAATACAACAATGTACAAATAACACAAACTGCCTAGCTACAGTCTACCCTACAATTCTTGCTCGAGCCATGACCCTTCATTCGTATTAACTTAACAGAATTTAATTAGAACTACAGGACCTTCAAACCCATGCATGATTTAAAAGCTAAAACGTTTTACTTTAAACATGGGGACAGTGCAGCACTTAATATATTCACTATGAAATAACCAGCTGCTAATTTGTTACTGATCCTTACTTCTCTAAAGGTTGTTTTAATGTGCCATCACACCTCAAATAATGTAATAATAAATAACACTTAATTAAATAAATAAAATAAATACATAAATAAGATATTTAACCTAGTCCATCCCTAATGGAACTTTTTTTTTTTTCACACTATGAAATTTACTACTAGTTATTTATTTCTGAGCCGATTATTTTCTAAATTGCAAACAAAATTAGTAACGTTTTACTATTTCCAAAACACTTTTACTTTTCTTCGTATGTCAAACCAAACTGAAATTATTTACAAAAAACATTTGTGTAAGAAGGGACGGACTATAGCATCATCTGGCTTCGTAGTTAAAAATGGATTTAAAAACCCCCCAAAAACAACAATTTTTAAAAAGAATTCAAACACCAAATACAATTACAAAGATATGACACCAGGTGCTATATAATGACACAAGTTTTAATGAACTAGAACTTGCTGCCTGTGACAACTAGCACAAAAAAAATGAAAACATAACACAGAGCAGAGTTGACACCAGTGCTATCACCAGAAAAATACACGTAACCTCAGCTTGCTTTCCAACTTCATAAAAACTATTTATTATAAAACAGGAAGCAGGAAAAAGATACAAAAACCCTGCAAATTATCAGTTGTAACAGAAATTTAGAAGAATTAGTTGGCCATCTGTTCTGTCACTAAAGTCAGATTGACCTAGCCAGTTATATAAAAACCCATTGACACAAAACAGTACGAAAGACTCCAACAGTGGTGTAAAATAACCTTCAAAAGGAAAAGGAAAGTAAAAAGAATAGTTTTGACCCATGAATGTTATCATAATGCATGATTTACAGCACACAAAAGAAGAAACCTGCTGCCACCAATTCTACTTTCAAATCAGCAGTTACCCTTTCCACCAACAAAAAGAGTGTATACCAAAAGGTTTCAACATTCTAGTCTGTTGGCCTCAGAGCCAAAACTTGCTTCAACTGACTTAAATCAATGCTAATGTGAAGAGCCGATTACCTTAGGCCTACATAATTATTTATTTGCACTATGAAAAGAAATTACATTTTTTTTCCAGAAATGAATTCATTTTAAAAATTGCTTATGTGGTTCATATCAGTGGAAATAAGTCTGCAAAACTTTCCGTCAAGAATCAGTAATTTTTCAAGGTGTTAATTAGTATTAGAGGAACCTTCTTTTACTAGGGATGTCAACTGATCGTGAAAACGAACAAACACACACCCATGGTCCACCAAGCTATAAATGGACAGTCCTACTAGAAAGGTGAAGCCACAAATGGATAGTCCAACTAGAAAGGTGAAACTATAAATGAACAGTCCAACTAGAAAGGTGAAGCTATAAATGGACAGTCCAACTAGAAAGGTGAAGCTATAAATGGAGTCCCAACTAGAAAGGTGAAGCTATAAATGGACAGTCCAACTGGAAAGGTGAAGCTATAAATGGACAGTCCAACTAGAAAGATGAAGCTATAAATGGACAGTCCAACTAGAAAGGTGAAGCTATAAATGGACAGTCCAACTAGAAAGGTGAAGCTATAAATGGACAGTCCAACTAGAAAGGTGAAGCTATAAATGGACAGTCCAACTGGAAAGGTAAAGCCATAAATGGAGTCCAACTAGAAAGGTGAAGCTATAAATGACAGTCCAACTGGAAAGGTGAAGCCATAAATGGACAGTCCAACTGGAAAGGTAAAGCCATAAATGGAGTCCAACTAGAAAGGTGAAGCCATAGAATCAGTAATTTTTCAAGGTGGTAATTAGTATTAGAGGAAACTTCTTTTACTAAGGATGTCAACTGATCGTGAAAACGAACAAACACACCCATGGTCCACCAAGCTATAAATGGACAGTCCTACTAGAAAGGTGAAGCCAAAAATGGATAGTCCAACTAGAAAGGTGAAACTATAAATGGACAGTCCAACTAGAAAGGTGAAGCTATAAATGGACAGTCCAACTAAAAAGATGAAGCTATAAATGGACACTCCAACTGGAAAGGTGACGCTATAAATGGACAGTCCAACTGGAAAGGTGAAGCTATAAATGGACAGTCCAACTGGAAAGGTGAAGCCATAAATGGACATTCGAACTGGAAAGGTGAAGCTATAAATGGACAGTCCAACTGGAAAGGTAAAGTCATAAATGGACAGTCCAACTAGAAAGATGAAGCTATAAATGGACAGTCCAACTGGAAAGGTGAAGCCATAAATGGACAGTCCAACTGGAAAGGTTAAACCACAAATGGACAGTCCAACTGGAAAGGTTATGCCACAAATGGACAGTCCAACTAGAAAGATGAAGCTATAAATGGACAGTCCAACTAGAAAGGTGAAGCTATAAATGGACAGTCCAACTGGAAAGGTGAAGACATAAATGGACATTCGAACTGGAAAGGTGAAGCTATAAATGGACAGTCCAACTGGAAAGGTAAAGCCATAATGGACAGTCCAACTAGAAAGATGAAGCTATAAATGGACAGTCCAACTGGAAAGGTGAAGCCATAAATGGACAGTCCAACTAGAAAGGTTAAGCCACAAATGGACAGTCCAACTGGAAAGGTTATGCCACAAATGGACAGTCCAACTAGAAAGATGAAGCTATAAATGGACAGTCCAACTGGAAAGGTGAAGCCATAAATGGACAGTCCAACTAGAAAGGTTAAGCCACAAATGGACAGTCCAACTGGAAAGGTTATGCCACAAATGGACAGTCCAACTAGAAAGATGAAGCTATAAATGGACAGTCCAACTGGAAAGGTGAAGCCATGAATGGACAGTCCAACTGGAAAGGTTAAGCCACAAATGGACAGTCCAACTGGAAAGGTTATGCCACAAATGGACAGTCCAACTAGAAAGATGAAGCTATAAATGGACAGTCCAACTGGAAAGGTTATGCCACAAATGGACAGTCCAACTAGAAAGATGAAGCTATAAATGGACAGTCCAACTGGAAAGGTGAAGCCATAAATGGACAGTCCAAATGGAAAGGTTATGCCACAAATGGACAGTCCAACTAGAAAGATGAAGCTATAAATGGACAGTCCAACTGGAAAGGTGAAGCCATAAATGGACAGTCCAACTAGAAAGGTGAAGCTATGAATGGACAGTCCAACTGGAAAGGTTAAGCCACAAATGGACAGTCCAACTGGAAAGGTTATGCCACAAATGGACAGTCCAACTAGAAAGATGAAGCTATAAATGGACAGTCCAACTGGAAAGGTGAAGCCATAAATGGACAGTCCAACTAGAAAGGTTAAGCCACAAATGGACAGTCCAACTGGAAAGGTTATGCCACAAATGGACAGTCCAACTAGAAAGATGAAGCTATAAATGGACAGTCCAACTGGAAAGGTGAAGCCATGAATGGACAGTCCAACTGGAAAGGTTAAGCCACAAATGGACAGTCCAACTGGAAAGGTTATGCCACAAATGGACAGTCCAACTAGAAAGATGAAGCTATAAATGGACAGTCCAACTGGAAAGGTGAAGCCATGAATGGACAGTCCAACTGGAAAGGTTAAGCCACAAATGGACAGTCCAACTGGAAAGGTTATGCCACAAATGGACAGTCCAACTAGAAAGATGAAGCTATAAATGGACAGTCCAACTGGAAAGGTGAAGCCATAAATGGACAGTCCAACTAGAAAGGTGAAGCTATGAATGGACAGTCCAACTGGAAAGGTTAAGCCACAAATGAACAGTCCAACTGGAAAGGTTAAGCCACAAATGGACAGTCCAACTGGAAAGGTTAAGCCACAAATGGACAGTCCAACCGGAAAGGTTAAGCCATACATGGACAGTCCAACTGGAAAGGTGAAGCAAAGTTTAGTTTTACTCCTACTTGGAGTCGAACCTTGCCTTAAACTCAAATTAATGTTTAACGTATTGAAGAGTTAAATGTTCACCTACAATTTCTGCCCAAGATACAATGAAATCCCGGACATACAAACAACAGAGTACTTTGTTAATAATAATGTGTCATTCACTGCATAAGAATTCCTGGTGGAATATACTTTCAATGATCTTGTCCTTGAATTCTTCACATGAATAACAAACCAGTGTGATTCCACTGGTAATTCAAGTTAATAATTTTAAATGACCTTTGACCACAAAAATTATCAATTTGTCAGGATCATGTAACACAATTTCAACTGAATGGGTTTTCTAAGCTTCACACCAACATGCACAGCAATCCATTTTCTACTTCAGTGACCTTGACCTCTGACCAAGTTAAGCATGAGGGTCCTACGGAATACATTCTGGGGTCAATCTGCTAAGCAATCTAATATTAGACAAAACATACATTAAGTTAACAACATAATTTAAAATTCCATACAACAAAAAGTCAGCGATTTGGAACCTACTTTTAGGCCATGAGTACTTGTAAATATTCATAACCAATGTGTAGACACACCAAATACCAGCAGAGTTTCTTTACAATTTGTCAGGTCAACCAACAGTCCCATATATTAAAGTTAATGTCCTAGTTAGAATATCAGGCCTATTAATATAACATACTGTATAGAGCTACAACCACATGCAAAGTTTGACCAGATGGTGATACAACTAACTGAAGTATAATTCTCTCTTGAAACCTTAACAATGTTTCCGAAACAATCAAAGACAAAAATCTATATTTAAAAAAAAAAAAGTTTTTAAATTACTACTAAAATGTACTATTACTTGGAAAGCACAATAAAAGAATAAAATTTGAAAGAAAAAGAAAAAGAAAAACAAACTAGAACTGAAAGTTCTATCAACTGGAATCTTAATACAACAAAAGAAAAAAGAAAACTAAGTATTTAACATTTTGGTATAACTTAAAATGAATTATCTACCAAAATTCACCAGTATATCAAGAAACGAAGTAAAAATAATTGTTGTAAACACTAAAAGAACAAAATGAAGGAAAAAACAACACTACTAGAATGCATGCACAAGTGTGAGGCGTGACAGGCCTATGATAACTAAACACCACCACCAGTCTACTGCAGGATACGTCTCTTCTTGTTAAACAGTTTTTATAAATATCTTCTTTTTTTCAATATTTTTCTTTAAATCTCATAAGACAGAATCTGTCATCATGCCAAATGTGAAGAAAAAACATTCTTTGCTATTACATAAACACCCTGATTCATGTTTGAAAGAAGTAATGGAAAACACTGTTAGATGTAACATTTAATGACGCCACTAGAGCACATTGATTTTTGTTACATTTATAAGAGACACCTCCAACAAATTCAAGTATGAACACAAATATAAATTTAAAATACACAAAAAATAAATAAAATGCAGGTTAGAAGCAATAAAACAACCTGATCAAAAAGGTGTGAAACTTTGTGATTTGCAAAAATTGTGTGTGGCATTAATTAAAAATAACCAAACCATTTTAATCTAGAAACACTAAATTCAATTTAACTGAAATAACTGCCAGAAAATTTCTTGGGTGAAAATTATATACAGCCAGATGAAATTACGAGTACTGGTTTGTCATTTTACTATTGTATTGCTCAAAGAACTGAATATACCTACATCAGTACATGTCTTTTAGATGAAAACTATCAAACTAGCCCTATATAGAAAATGGTTTGCATATAATTGCAATGGAAGCTTAAAATAAAGGTTAAGATGAAACCAAATAAGGATGCATGGGCACAAGATTTTGTAGAGAAATTTGTTTTAATATTCTCAAAAGTTTTAAAACCTAAAATATAATAAAAGATCTCCCTTGCAGTCTTTTATCTTGCCAATTTAAGATATATTAATTTAAAATGTGTTAACAAATAGTTATTTAAACAAAGTGTCCTTTTTTGAGTCTAAATACATTTAACAAACAATTGGATTTAATTTAATGCTTTAAAATACAATCTATTCTAAATTAACTAGTCCTACCATTTTTTTTCATTTTATTATTCTTCTTCTTCTTATTTTTAAATATAATATGTTGGATTAAAACTTTTAAAAAACCCCATCCCAAAAACATTAATTTCAATTATTACACAGCAAACAGCAGCTAGAAATTATAACTTGTAAAACAGCTAGGTTTCTAAATTAAGCTAACAAGTATTGTTAAAAAAAAAGAATATTTTTTTTTAATAAAAACATCCATTAAGAAAACAAAAACCTAATAATGTGAACAAGTTATGGCTGAGCAAGAAAAGGGTTAACACAATGTTAGGAATAAATAACGGGGAAGTGAATCCAAATCACTGACTTAGTGCATAGCATAGAAAACTGGAGTGTTTACCCTGCTGCATAGGATATCCCATCACGCTTTGCTGCTGTCCGTTGAACTGCTGTCCGGGTTGCATCATCTGTCCAAACTGTTGGACGCCCATATTAGACATACTACTGCAACATAAAAACAACACTCTCTTAAAAACACTGGGAAGTACATAATTTCAGATAAAATGTAAAAGTATGAAATTTAAAAAATAGCACAGATCTGATACTTAATTCACAGCTGAAAACTCTATACTATATTTGAATAAAGATGATTTTTCACCATTACAGTTCAAATTCATTCTACTCTGTGAACACTATGCTGCGAAACCATATTCCTGCAAGTGTTTTTACGTGTTGATCTGAACAGTCTGATAGTTGTATCCACTGGCTAGTATCATTTCCTCTTTCAACCATCTCAATTAATTGACCCCATCACCCGTCTTAATTACCATTTACAAAAGCATCTTACTCGTATGTATCCACTAGCCAATTAATTACCCCATCACCCACCTTAACTACCATGAAGAAAAGCATCTTACCCATATGCTTGGTAGTTGTATCCACTAGCAGGCCACTGGCCGCCCATTCCTTGTGCTGGAATGTAGCCTCCTTGGCCCATGTTTTGGTAGGCGTTTGCCCCGCTCGGGTACCCACCCCAGTAGCCGACGTTATAAAATCCCCCGTATTGTGATGACTGGGAGGAGGGCTGCTGGAACTGCTGAGGAGCTTGTTGCTGCAGAAAACAAGACACAGTTGTTGACATAACACTACAAAGATCATGCATAATGAAGTGGTAAAAGAAATCGTAACGATCAGAATCATGAAAATTACGAAAAATAGTGAAAACCGCTTTTTTGTTTTTCTACATTAAGAGTTTTACTGGGAATTAAAACAATGTGATTGATGCTTAATAAACAGAACTAGAATTCCGTACAATCAAATGTCTTATTTATCATAAAAATAATTTGGTGCAACTATAAACCATGTTTTAATGACCATTAAACTTTAATGCGTAAGTTGATGTTGTCGCAGTTGGAAAAGTAATACCTATATCTCTCCTTTTTACTGAGACAAAAATGGTCTACCTGTGTTTGCCCCAAATACAATAAACATATGGTTTAAAATCAAATGGTCTGCATATATGACTACAATTGATTAGGGCCCCATTTTACAAAGTGAACTTAGTGCTAAGATCACCTTAAATGCATAGCTACTGTATGCTCTTAAAGTGATCTTAGTGGGGGGGGGGTTCCACAAAATTTAGGGCAACATTTACAAGGACATGACAGCTTACACAAAAATGAGATGGGCTAACTGAATTTATTTTTGCATAGTCCATAAATGGGTTTTCAGTTCTCGTAAGCCGTCTACATTACGGCCGATTTGGTCATATATGCGACCATTTTTTTTCATTTGGCAACTAAACATTTTATGCTATCTATATAAAAATACAAGTAGGCGCCATCTGGCTCCTAGATGGAAAAGTTACTGTAAAGGGCTAGCTCTGGGTGAGCAAAACTTTTCACCAAATTGTCTATTAGACTTCAAAAATTGCAGAAATTATTTTTGCCAAACTAAACTAAAATTCACCAACTGCTTTCAAAATTCGCAACTGGCGAAATTGGCGAGTGGCAGAGCTAGCCCTGGATCTAAAATAAAAGGTGTTGACCTGACGTGTATGACTAACCAAGACAGTGGAAAAACCCGAGAACGTGTCGTCTACCTGAGTCTGGCCCGTCTGCGCCTGATCATTCGACTCTTTGCCCCAGGAACACTTGACTACCTGTTCGTTGATTGTCGTACCGTGCACAGCGACAATAGCCTGAGCTGCAGATTCTTTTGAATTAAATCTGTAAGTGGACACAAAAAAACAATAGTTACATTAACACAGCAACCCTATTTCTAAATAAAACTGTCAGCATAATAAAGTGATCTTTTTAGTAAGTGTAACACAATATAGCAACAGTTATATATATTAGCACAGTAATCCATATTTCTCAATAAAACAACTGTTAGCATAATAAAATGATCTTTTTAGTAAGTGTACACAATACAGCAATAATTACATTAAAATAGCAACCCATATTTCTAAATAAAACTGTTAGCATAATAAAATGAATTTTTTTAGTAAGCAATAGTTACATTAACACAGTAATCCATATTTCTAAATAAAACAACTGTCTGCATAAATAAATTATCTCTTTACAAAACTAAAGTAACTGCTGACATAAACCAATTGCTTTAAATTAATAAACGAACACATAAACCTCATAATTTTGTTTTTAATAAACAGACAAACCCATTACCCATTAAAATGGATTCCTCTATTATGCAGGCTAGGGTTTTTCACAGCTATCTTAGAGCTATGAAATTGTAAAACCATGGTAGGTTATGATGTCACTACAGTACATGCCATAGAGACGTCATAGTTTACGATGGTTTTACAATTTTATAGCACTAAGATAGATTCGAAAATATGGGCCAAAGTAGTATGGTGCAATTCAACCTGTATTAAGGAATTAAACGTCTTAGCGATGCTACCTCTGTTGCTTCTTTTAGTGGCTACTAAACACAGGTTTAACAGTAAAACCACAATACATTATTTACCATACAAACGAGTCTGTGCTCTACATTCCCAACAACTATTACACATTGTGACACGGTTGTTTTAATGACGTTAACACTATCTGTGCTCCCCATTAACTGTTACTCACAGCTCATCTCATTAATGTTATAATTGAAGTTCCACAGGCCTGATCTTGACAACACCAACACCTTATAGAGTACTTTACGTAATAGGCTCCATTTCAAACATGATTTAAGATGAAAAGGAGGAAATTACTCACCTGATGAATGCATATCCTTTGTCTTTAAACACCCTGATTTCATGTATAGTACCATGTGGTGAAAACGTTTTTCTAAGTATTTCCTCTGAAATCAAAGAAAGACAGTAAGTAAAGTTTGTTTTGTTTAACAACACCACTAGAGCACATTAATTAATTAATCATTGGCTAATGGATGTCAAACATTTGATAATTCTGACACGTAGTCATCAGAGGAAACCCGTTACATTTTTTCCTTATGCAGCAAGGAATCTTTCATGTGCATTTGGAAAATATTTAATCAGTTGAATAGATTCACAGAGGTGATTCGATCCTGTGATGCAAGCACCTCAACTGACTAAGCTAAATCAGGTCTCCGACAGCATAACAATACTTTCTTTGTAAAATGTGATGATTTTGTCTTTCTCCACATTCATATGCTAATGAAAAAAGAAACAATTCTTCATTATATATCGAGAATACATTTTTTTATTATGACTTTTGTGGAGTTTATTTTAAAAAGCTAATATTTTTAAAATAGTAAATTTGATTACAGTATGGGAATCTACAGATAAACATTAAATATTAAGAAAAAACCTTGAACTCAAGGAAAACGAGATACAAATTTTTATTAATCAGGGCCCACACTGTCGGTAGCCAAATTAGCCACTGGCTAATTAAAAAAAACAATTCTTATAAAATTTACAACTGGCTAAAATTTTGGCCAAGTCATTTTCAGTCTTCTGATGTGAACGAACAGTCACATAATCTATCCGATATTTCAAACATAATTATATTACCAAATGTTCAATTACGAATCTTGTGACTCGAACAAAATTATGATTCCATGGAACTTCTTATAACAAGCAATACTGATTAAACTCAAAACATTATACAGACTAAGTTTCTGTACTGCATTATCAAGTTTACTGTTCCACAACATATAATATTGCTGATTGTCATACATAAACAATGTTTAATTATATTTACGGCTGTTGTTTACAAGTAAAAATATTAAAGGGAAGTAACTATTATTGTGCAATCCTCCCTATGAAAAACCCAATCCTGGGATACCAGTTAACAAGAAAAACGCAGAAAATAAAATGATTAACTGTACATATTTTTAAAGTCGGTCCTTTACTCTTATTTTCAAAGCAGGTGATGACAGTGAAATTGAGGGACTATCATAAATGTGTCAAGACAATTTTGCAACTATTGTTATATGACTATACCTGTTAAACCTGTTGCAACTCCTCCACAGTATACCGTACAATTCGTGGGACTCGACTGGCCATACACCTCATCATAATTTAGTGGTTTTACATCTGCAAAACAAAAACACACAGACCGTAGTGCAAAGAAATAAGATTTTGAACAGGAATTTAGATATGTTCTAGGGTGTAATGATATACTTGAATATTCAGTGCACCGAACAGCATTCTATTTCGTAGTTGCATTCCTATTTGCTACTAGCTGAACGAATACATATAATATTCTGTAATGCTAACTGTATAATTTATTTTGCTAATTCACACTAACTAAAACGCAATACCCATTCGATTGTTTTGATAATGTCCAGACCGGTTTTTAATAGTTCGAGCGCATAGACCAATCCTTTTTTATTCCATGCATTGAACTGGTACCCTACGTGTACCTTGATGTTGCTTCTGTCAAAAAAAAAAACCAAACGCAGCCATGATTAATCAGGTTTTACTTTAAAAAATACATTTCTTCCTTTCTGCAAAACCTTTTAACTTTTTTATTCATAGATGTGAATATATATTCGTATTCGTCACCTCATATTCGTGATACGTATTGTATTTGCCACTATGTGTATTTGTTACACTCCTAGAATGTTCTACACTGTAACCCTCCCAAAAATGAATAATGACCACATACAGAATTAAAAAAATAATAAATAAATAAAATCAGCTTCAGTTATATTTACACAATGACAGGATGGCCAAACAAACATTTGTTGTTGGTGGTGGTAATTCAACCTATTTATGTGATTAAGGTAGTGCTAAGCTAGTAATGACTAAGCAGTAACTTGCATCTTTTTTCTCCAACATATTTCTTCTTATTCTTTTCATGTCATTACATTTTTAACAGACCTTAAAAGCATCAATTATTATAAAGTCATATGGATGGATGGATGGATGGATGGATGGATGGATGGATGGATGATGAATGGATGGATGGATGGATGGATGGATTGATCGATGAGTAGGTTTTGGATGTTGTGTGGGTAGGTGAATGTATGGATATGTGGATGAATGGATGGATGGATGGATGGATGGATGGATGGATGGATGGATGGATGGATGGATAAATGCAGCTAAAAAAACGAAGATGCATCTTAAATATTTTACAATAAAAACTTGGGAGCTCCCGTGACCATCAAACTGGCCCCAGACAGAAAAACAATCTGCCAACAACAGAAAGATCATTTTCAGAATCCAACGAGTTCCTCCGACTCCAACTCTCCGCTGGATTATCAATTTCTCTCCAACAGAAAACGTTGACATTTAACGAACATATTTTTAACGTCTACAGTGTGAGTAGACTGGTGATGAGTACAGTTCAACACAGTGTCTCCTGGCATTGAAAGATGCAATACTTAACAACAAATTGGAGCACGCGGCCATCAACAATGGAGTCTCGGAATCCATGTCGAGTGTAAAATTAGCCAACAAGGACAATCACCTCTGCCCAAGATTGTGGCTAATTTGTCTCAGTGGGGAATCTTTATCCTCATCGTCCAAAAAACAAAAAAAAATAATTGAACAGAACGGCAGCAGCATCACAACAAAGTGGCGTTTTATTGGCAATTGGCCGTTAATAAATATAAAACAATTACGTGTGGTTTATATTATGAGGAAAAACCTTCTGTTAATGTTATTCTTGGTTATCAGCAAGTCTTCTGCATAATGAGATGAAACCTACTTCCATTAATTGTGCTAGTCTCTTTTAGTTAGTGACAAGAGAGTTTTTCTACCTTATAAGAAACGTGTTTCTGTTAACTGTTCAATTCTCTAGTCGGCAACAAGGAGTCTTTTGTGTTATAAAAAACCTACTTTTGATAAATCTCCTGAGTCCTATTCTCATCAGTTTAACAACAAGAAGCCTTTTACATTACGAGAGAAGAAAAAAACATGTTTCCTATAATATTATTTTCGGTTATTAACAATTGATCTTTTACATTATGAGAAGAAACCTGCTTCTGTTGGTGATCTTATTATTTCAATTAGCAACAAGGGGTCTTTTACGTGCACAATCCCACCGGGATCATCAAACATTACAAGCTTTGATATATTAGAGAGCGCTACTTGAAAAAGAATCATTCACTCATTAAATAAGATCAAAAGCAGAAAAAGGGTATAAAAAAATAAGTAATTTATTGCTTAATCAATTCTCATGGCAGGCAATAATCAGTTTAATATTATCATAATCCTATTAAGGGAAAAAGTGCAGATGTATTTTCAGTTCTTATACACGTACACTTAAAAACCAGAAAGTAGCATGCATCTGGCATTTAATGGGGTTAAAATATTGCACTGTCAGATATTAATGAACTTGGGTGTTTAAGATGGCCGAATGTTGAAAATCTCACACAAGACTGTAGGATAACTAGTACTTTCAAAACACTGATGAATAAAATATTTGTCTTCTGAAGATACAAGCATATCTATTATGGGTACACAATCCAAGTTTCTCTGGAAACAAGGCTACAACATGAGGAGTAAATTAAATTAGCTTCTGAATTAACTTAGAATTGCAAAACAAGCTTCTGGGTCAATGAGTGGCCCCCACACTGTTATTTGATTATTTGAACCCCAGTGGCCCCGAGCCTAGTGACACATTTGAACCGTGATCTACATACATACTGCATGTCACACGTGTCTTTGTGATCCATCTTAATTATGCGTCATCAAGTGGAGACACCAGACAGCGTGGATGACCGAAATGGAAGCCGGACCAGGTGCCGCAAAGCACAAGCTAATTTCCACTTGTGTCACACACTGACCAGATCACACTGCTCGTGAACACAGCGGGCCACCGCAAGTTTTACTGACAATTTACACAGACAGACTACAGCACTAATTCATAATATTTTATTGATTTTGATTATTTGTTATGTTCTCTGTCTGAGGCAGGGTGTTGCTCCGTAGGAATAGTGTCTGCAGGAGGTGCGATCAATCCTGCCCAGAGGACCCTTGAATGATTTCCCATTCCAACCCATGTTCCACGATGAGTGCGCAATTCTTTTTTTGAGGAAGGAAAGGAGTATTTGTTTAATAACACCTCAGTACATTTGAACACATTGTCATTTTAACACTTTGCTGACAGGAAACTTGCTGTTGCCACTTAGGCTGTCCTACTGATAATCAGGTCAGGTCAGAGTGTTTAACATGCACATTCAGAGCAAGCTATTGTAGCGCACGCCTGTCCTGGGCACAAGTACCGGCCACAGTCAGTTCCTCCGTCCAGGACAGGAAAGGGTTGGGTGGGTAAAGGAGGGACCGCCTGCACTGGCAGGTCCAAGGGAGCACCAGCAGGCCAACCGGGGTCGGTAATAGGCGAAGGGTGATATGGTGCTATGGAATTTAGAATGTCCTATAGGATTAAGCCAAAGAGAAAAGGTGTGCAGTTTTGTGATGGAAATTAGGAGCAATTTTGAAGGTCAGCCAAAGGAAAAATACTGATAATGCAGCGTTGGATTTTTTATATGTACTTTTCCATAGACTGGACATAGTACATACCATGACGTTTGAAGTACCAGTCGTGGTATGGTATCAACACCTCACCACCACCTGAGGCCAATTAATCCTGTGACCAATTGTAACTCAGCGAACACACTATCAACTGGTAAATTATGCCCCTCTTTTCTAACACAAAGTACATATAAAAGAAAATTTCTGTGCTGCTGCAGGTTTCATCTCTCATTTCTATAGCAAGTGCTATTACTAGACATGTGGTATGACACTTTACAGTCACTTGTTTTTTCATTCCATCTGACCAATGAACATACCAGAATAAAAACAAATCACAATTGGCTTTTCAACCCCTTCTATCAGAAAAAGAAGAAGAAAAAAAGTCTATCAAATACAGAAATGGTGAGAAGTAAACATTTACTACTGTTTGTTAAGTATTTACCTGATGACCAGCGGTTTTCTTTTTGCATCGGAGCCGGAGGTTTCCTCGTCGCCCAATTCGTTCTGATCGGCCGACTCCCCAACCACTGACCATTCATACCACTAATTGCATTTTCTGCATCCTGAAAAACACACGTAAGACGAAACATATACAATTCATTCTGCTGGCTTTCCTTCCTTATTAACAAGCCGCACCTGCCAAACTTACATAAAAATTGCCCGAGATATTAAGCCTGGTAAGTTTGTGACACACAGATACATGCACTCATCCTCATCTGAGGCGTGCCCAGGACAGCGTGCTTGAACCTTCATTGGATATATACACAAAAACAAGTATAAATGAATGAAAAAAAATATATGGCATACTAATTAAAACCTCTGAATGTGTGTCCAAAGACAAAATAACAAGAGTGCCATTCTATAATGGTTATGGCCACTAATTTTATATATTTGTAGCCAAGGCAAGATGTACCAATTTTTTTATCTACATTTTGATACTGAATGAAGACATAATTTGCACTTGGTAACTGAACTGTATCCATTTTCATAAACAGAACCATAGGGAGTTGGAAGTGGGGCAGGAGAGGCAGAGGTTTATTGGCCATCCAACTCTGAAAATTACACATGGCCCAATTGGAAGTTACATCAATATATTTTTTTTGTGTGAAACCATGAGGTTATTAATTTTTTTGTTTGTTATATAGTTGTACAAATATCAATAGTTAAGGTGGTGTTTTGACTTTTTTAAATTAAAAAATGATTGTCATCAGCAACATTTCAGAATTTGCTCTGTACCATACACTACACCACCAACTGTTGGTTCTTGCCGGCCATGTAAAAGTTTGAATTTATTCAAATTTGAACGTACAAGTCAAAACTTGCTGATCTGCATTTCTCTCACACCTGTTTGGTCCATTACATCCGACAATGGCAATGACGTTCAATTGCTTTACATCCACCTGGCCATAAACTATTGATTCCGTTCTGTGTGTTAATGATATTTAAATTAACATGGGACTTTCATGGAATGAATCACCCCTTCCTTTCACCAACAGCTGCAACAATGTGCCACATATTCCAGTCTATCATTTTACTTCCGATTGCGACCAGTCACAAATGAGTACAAACGTGGCAGAGAATAAACTGGGGATTAAATACATGCCGAATAAAAACAAAAACAGAAGAAGCATGTTTACAGTTTTAGATCCTAAACACACAACGAGAATGGACAATTAATGACGGTAATGGATGGTTAAACATGGACACATTTCGTAGGCAAATGTAAGCCAACTAGAGCGCCATTACTAAACCCAGCACAGCTTCTGTAATCATTAACACGCCTTTTAACTGATGCTATCATGGACACACTTGCAAGTTGCTATATTTGCATTCATTTTCACCACAAACAGAAATTATATTAAATAAACAGACCAACAATAATGTGATTACCGTGATATCATAACCAATATTTGTTTGCCCAGTGCGTCCCAAACTGTGTAAGCCATTAGTGGATCTTTTAATTACCTTTTTCACTCTCAATTTTTATTATTCATTATAGACCTGGAGTTTTGTAATATGCAGGCAAGTGAAAAAACCCAGGTACCGGCCTCTGTGGTGCCGTGGTTAAGCCATTGGACAAAAGGATGGTAGGTAGTGGGTTTGCATCCAGGCGAGTTTAATGACCTAATGGGTAGGTGGAAAGGCTAGTACACGCACTTCTCTCACTAACCACCAACTAATCCACTGTCCTTGACAAGACAGCCCAGATAGCTGAGGTGTGTGTGTGTGTGTCCCCACGACAATGTGCTTGAATCGTAATTGGATATAAGCATGAACATAAGAACAAATGAAAATGAACAATCCAGATAGATCAAATTCCTATGAGGTACGTGAGCCGTGGTTACTGAGACTGCAGCAACGATGTCTGAAATGAAGTATTGAAGGCACGAATCTGGTGGGTATGTAATTTTTCAATATTATTTTTGGCTAGGTGGATGGTTTTCACACAAATCAACATTTCATACATGCAATGGAAAGAACATTTCATGCATGCAATGGAATGAACATTTCATGCAAGTAATGGAATGAACATTTCATGCATGCAATGGAATGAACATTTTATGCATGCAATGGAATGAATATTTTATACAAGCAATGACATGTTTGGGTGATTACTCACTTTACGACACATGCCCAGTGCTCACGCTGTCGTTTGCCAAAGTCGGCAATTGCACAAAAAAAGACATGCTTTCAACCAATCTCGTTCAATTGATTTGCCTTGCTGTGTAAATAAGCACCACTTGCATGTCCACGTGGCCAGACTACTATTCAAAAGTCAATTGTCAGCTGCTTGTCGTAAAGCTAGAAAATGCAATTAAATAATATGAAACACTGTTTATTTTTTGGATTGTTTGGTGACAATGCAGCCCATTTATTAGTTCAACTTACCAGTTTGTTAACAAATGAGACAAAACCATATCCTTTGGATTTCATACTCTGTGGGTCTCGTATAATTTTGCAATCTCTGAAAAGATAAAAACATTTTAATTAATTATATGTCACTTGCTCCAAACAACAATAGCCCAATATTGTATTAGTAAGAACAGTAATAAAAAAAAAAAAGAGTTAGTACATCAAATATAAAGTAAATAAAAAGAAAGATATAAACAAAATCTACCAAAAAGCAGAAATGATATCACAAAAGATTTAATAATAAAAAAAACAATTTCTGCTAGTATTTAATAAATAAATATAAAAAGTGTTGATTAGAAGTTATACATGTACTCAACAATAATGTAGAAAAAAGGTTTAAGCTAAAAATGTGTTTTGAAATCAAATCGGTCACAAAAAATGTCAACAGAAGATAAAAACAGATTCCAACAGTAACATATCCAACTGTAGATTATCAATGGTTCAATCTGTTATTTATTCATTCACCACTACAATGAACGAACGAACGAATGCTTAAGGACACCCCAGCACAAAAATACACATCGGCTATTAGATGTCAAATAGTGTGTATTTTTGGGTTGGGCGTCATTAAACATTGATTGAATAAAAGATTGAACCAATGATAACCTACAGATGGACATGTTACTAATTCAGCATCCTTTATTATTTTGTACAGTTAGTGATTCATCCCACTTCCAACCCACAAGTGCCTAAAAAGTAAATAATAAAAAAATAAAAAATAAAAATATATATAAAATATTTATCTGGTGTTGTCTGCCTTTTTCTCTGAGGTGTCCTTCATGTCATTAACATACAAATTCTACTTAACCATTAAACAAGGGACATTCGTGTGACTAATTATTATTAATTACAAGAAATTATGATATTAATGATTAGGTAATGACTAGCATATTAAACAAAAATAAACAGATTCCACTTGGTTATTTTTGTAGTATTACAATATTAGAGTTCCCAGACTCAGTGCCCGATTACCTATATAAAAACCTAAACTTTCGTTTGGGCACAGTATTTCAAATGGAAGTCAAGTCACAAATTAAGTATTGCAGCTTAACTAAACACTATGTGGCATACAGCGTACATGTACATTAGGCAATACCCTTAATTGCAAAATCTCTTTGTTTTAAACATAAAATACCACCATTGTAAATGGTTTATACAATAATGATGATATGGATCAAATGTGATAAATATTGGAATTCAAGGTATTACTTAAAATTGAATGATAAACAAATCACACTCATCAACAGTGAATTATTTACTTCATGAGTGAAGAAAAGCCACTATCATTTAGTACCTTATACACAGGCTAACTATTAATAATAATATACATGTACATGAGATTTTACAATATTCTGAAGGTTCCAAAAGGGTTATATTTTTTCTCTCTTAAAGTCACCGACTCTAGTTTTCGAGATCCACCTCTTTTGTTTCACATATATACATTTTGAATCACCACAAACACCAGACCAATTAAAACCCATTGAATTATCTAAAATTGTTAATTTAAACAAGAAGTTTCAAGTAATATGTAATTTGTAGGGCCAGTGACTAATTAAAACTAATTAAAATTCAAGCTCTCACGATTAAGTGACTATTTCCATGTCTTGACTTAGTGTTAGCTCATGGCAAGAAAATAGACAATGTAGGTTCCAGTCAATAATTTACTTATAATTTAGAAAGACTTTAGTCGTTTTAAATTTGTGTATTCATACAACCATTTTTTAAATTATTATAATTCCCCCCCCCCCCCCCCCTTCAATGCAAACAGTTCACCACAGACTTAATAGCAAGAAAATAGACAATGTAAGTTTTAGTCAATAATTTGCTTATAATTTAGAAAGACTTTGCTTGTTTCTAATTGGTGTATTCATACAATCACTTTTTTCTCTCTTTTCAACGCAAACAGTTCACTGCAGAGACTTTATTATTCCTGCGACAAAACAAAAAGTGACTGCTACTTCATCATGGTTTCGTGTAATGAGATTGTTCTCCCACAGGAGAAGCTACGCATGCTGTTAAGAGGAAAAAGCCTGGCGTGCACTGTTAAGGCCTGTAGTGAAATTTTAATATTTCATAACCTATCCTTCATATAGCATTCTAGTAACAACGGCAATATTTTGACATGTCTGCTTCGAGGTGTTGTGGTGAAATATTCATGCGACAAATCAGTAAGTATAGCCAATAGGGAACAGAAACCAGTGGGAACTATACAATTCATTTCCTTCAAAACAGAGCTCAACACCAATCAAGGAATCAATTTTTCTGTTGCTTTGTTACACCAGTCCAGTGAATAACTGAACAAAATATTAACAAAAGGTTCACCTACACTGATGTTTGCACACACAAAAAAAGAAAAAAAATTACTGTTACAACCAACAAGCCAGTGAAATCAAATGTGTGTATCTCAATTCTTTTTTTTATAAATAAAATATGGAACTCGATGGTAAAGTACCCATCCAATGCAAAATGGATTACTGTAAATCAGGAATTGTTAGTGCACATAAAATATTAGCGAATTTAGCAAAAGCACATAAAACGCTAATATTTTATGACGTTAAATATAAATTAAAAACACCCACATTTTTTTTTAAATGTAACAAAAATATTAAGACAAATAAATATTTTTTAGCTACTAGTATTTGCAAATATTAAGTGTACAATATACTTGGAACTAAGAAACGATAAAAATAAAACCCACTACAGTAACTAAAGCTTGTCATGCATAGTTTCTGGGGCACAAATACATGTCACATCCTGTATACTGTGGTTCATCAAATAGACCGATGTAGCAGTATTGATTGATGTACTCTTTATCAATGTACACCCACATAAATAATTTATTTTTCATCATATTTTAAAATAAAAATTTGATGTCAAATTAGATCTGTCAACAGGTAAGATGATTTTTCATTGTAGCCGGCCCCGTCACTAGTGATCAATGACAAACCCTATACACACAACAAAATGCCACGAAACCTTTTGTGCGATTGTTTTGTCAATAATTAACTCATCATACAACTCATGCTATTGATTAAACAAATATGTACAGCAAACAACAATAGTTTTCATGCACATTATTGCAATTTTTAACAAAATTTAAACTGTCTGTAAGCAGCTTTACTTTATTAAAATTTGTTTTTTCTAGTAACAGATATGCCTGTAATATGACCTAATCGTGACTTGACTTGTGTACTGTGGACTAGATTAAAAAAAAATTAATTGAGGGATTGGGTTTTGGGTTCTTGTTTTTTGTTTGTTGTTGTGAAAGGTTTTGATAACATTTACTATATAACATGTTAGTGTAAGTGGTTTCCACTTGATAAACAGTTTTTTGTTTGTTGTTGTGAAAGGTTTTGATAACATTTACTATATAACATGTTAGTGTAAGTGGTTTCCACTTGATAAACAGTTTTTTGTTTGTTGTTGTGAAAGGTTTTGATAACATTTACTATATAACATGTTAGTGTAAGTGGTTTCCACTTGATAAACAGTTTTTTGTTTGTTGTTGTGAAAGGTTTTGATAACATTTACTATATAACATGTTAGTGTAAGTGGTTTCCACTTGATAAAACAGTTTTTTGTTTGTTGTTGTGAAAGGTTTTGATAACATTTACTATATAACATGTTAGTGTAAGTGGTTTCCACTTGATAAACAGTTTTTTGTTTGTTGTTGTGAAAGGTTTTGATAACATTTACTATATAACATGTTAGTGTAAGTGGTTTCCACTTGATAAACAGTTTTTTGTTTGTTGTTGTGAAAGGTTTTGATAACATTTACTATATAACATGTTAGTGTAAGTGGTTTCCACTTGATAAACAGTTTTTTGTTTGTTGTTGTGAAAGGTTTTGATAACATTTACTATATAACATGTTAGTGTAAGTGGTTTCCACTTGATAAACAGTTTTCAATTTTGTTGTTTCTCTTTTTGGGAGGTTATTTTATTTTTATTTATTTAGTGGGTTTTTTTAAATTATAACTTGTAGTTGATTAAAAATATATGCAACACATTAAAAATATAGGCAACACATTAAAAATATATGTGTATCTCTAACCTTCATCAAACAGATTAAAAAATAATAATCGGAAATTACATTTTCACAGTGTTCATGAATTATAAAGTACTACTGGGAAAAAATTGAAATATATAACACAAGCACACCCAAAAGCATGGTGTATTATTAAACATACACATAACATACATTATATGAAACCATGCAATTCTTTACTGGCTATAATTATTATAGTCAAATTACACAAGCAAAATTTCAAACTTGGTTAATGTCCTGGCAACACCAGATGCCAACTACCAAGTTAAAAGCTGCATTACATATCCAGAGCATAATACGGACAACTGTGTAATATTCTAATTCAACATGTTGCTAAGGATACAAAAAGCTAGTTCTAGTTACAAATGTAAAACAAACCCTTTAAATTGAAGAATAAATAGTTCTGAAAATTTTACTTGCTTGCATTTCAAAACATGTTAGAATACATCCAATATCTTTATTTTAAAGTGAAATAAAAGGCAAAGTAATCAAGGTAAAAATAAATAAATAAACAAATAAATAAATAAATTTAATATTCTGAATTTGAATATTGGGCAATGCATCAGAACTATAACAAAAATATTCTGACAGAAACTGATGGTTATATGTATTATGTAAAATTTATAGACTTTTTGAGAAAAGTAATAATTAAAAAGAATTAAAGTTTTAATTCTGCTACCTCGATTGATACATTTCGGCTACCACAAAACCACTATCTACATGCCTGTAGATTCATGTGTAATCTCATGTAATACATGTAATCTATAAAAAAAAAACCTAACATGCAAAGGGACATAACTCCAGTAGTATTTAGTCAGTTGACAACTGATATCTCGCATTATTTGTTTCCCCGACTTAAAATTTTTCTCAAGTTAAGTAATTATAATTATGAAATATGTGGGATCAACAGCTAAATAAAAACTATGTAGAAACAAGTTTCAAAACATAAATCCATGACAACAATGTCCAAAGCCAAATTTTGCAACCCGGCAAATTTCTAGAAGCATTTTAATTTGATAGTCTTTGTAGTTAGATCTGATCTGCTAAATTAAAATGTGCAAAATATATTTCATCTCTTCATTTAAGGAGTGCCCAACAATAACAGTTCAGTATTCAGGGAAGGGGAAAGATGGTCCAACCTTTCAGTGTAAACTCCCCAAAATCAATTCATTTCTCCCCCACCTCCAAAAGCCTAGATTTTAAACCTGCAACACAACAATGAATGCACATTATACAGACTAACCTCTTTGCTATTATGACTGTTAACTTGCTGAAAATTAAGTTACAGCAAAGGCAACTAACAGACTGTTTAATCAGATAAATAAAATTGCCTCAAAATTAAAATGAATATTTATTTCAAGAAAAGAATGTTTTAACTATTATGTGATAATTTAATAAGAAAGCTAAAAAAGTAAAACAAAAAGTTAAAAATATGAATGTAAAGGCATACATAGCCTGGATGGAATGCAGTTTTTGCTTGGTAGTAGACCCCTTTGGCCGACCGACAGTCCCATCTGTTAAATTCAGGAAACATATATATTAACACTTGTATTATGTTATTTTAACACTGATGTGTTAATATTAAAAAAAAACGGTGTCAGTACCAAAACCATATGTTTATAATAGGTGTTACATAGAGCTATATATTTATGAAGCAAATAGTTGAAAAGAACATGGGTTTAAAAAAACAAAACCCAATATGACGAAATTAATTCCAGTACACTAGATGTTACAACGTGACTGTTTGCACATCTTACATTTATTAATCATTACAAACATGTGATGCAGACCAAAGTCAATAATTTGTATCTCCCATACCAGCTATTTTTCAACATTTCCATTATTTTATTTATCTATACATACAGGTATGTGTAAATAATTTGCTATAACAAATACTGAACAAAAAAATGAAATGCAATTTTGTTAAGTACATGTCATGTACATGTATCAGGGGTGGGTAAAAGCCCTTTTTTCCCGGTCTGGGACCGATTCTCGATCTCTGAGACCGAAATTATTTTTGAAAAATGTGCATTTGCCGGTCCCACGTTTGTCATTCTTGTCGGTCCGATTTCTATTATTGGAACAAATTCCTATCGGTCAAGTGGACCGGCCAGCCCAGATATCGGTATCTCGTGCATGATTTAAAATAATAAATAAATAGTGGTCAATATGGCTGGTGTTTCAGACATTTGTGATTTTAAAGTCTGCCTAAGTATATCGCCAGTCACTGAAGTCGGACCTACAGTAGTCTAGTGTCAATCGACTGCCACTAGGCTAGACATTTATCAAAGTCGCTGAGCCGGTCAAGAGTTTAAACAGACGTTAAGGATAGCACCATTCATGGTTTAGAAAGCCATCAAGGTATTACACTCCAATTAAAACAAAGGACCCAGAATTTGCAACTGGTTACAATCAACACCTGTCAACACCTGTGCTCTGTCGCGTCGAGTGTCCTAATCTGAAGCAAGAGGCTTTTGTGCAATACAAACTGCTTAAAATAACATAAAATATAATGAAATAATCTATAAATGTATTTATTGTTGACTGTTCAATGTAGTGTATCCAATAATTATAAAGGATTTTAAAATTAACAACAGGTTTCCACCTTTTTTTTTTAACAAGTGGCAGTAAGCAGAACAGCTACATGTAGTCTACTGTTATCTCAAGAGCCAGTAGAGGTCAAATTTCATCCAATCAGTGATGACGTTATTACTCTCTTTGTCTAAACATGTGCTAGCTTAGGCTGTCAAACGCTTCGAACGGTGCCATCTTTTATTAATTTTCAGGGCACAGTACTGAATACTCATACTTTTTATAAATATATGGGAATTCAAATTCATAACTTTTATTCCTTTTTTATATTATTTATTCTATTATGTAAAATATATACAATGTGGGTTTTTCACTGATCATTATTATGTGATTAAAAAAAAAATTCTTCATGTTTTTATGTTTATCGTTTCGCATTCATGATTCAAGATAAAACTATACAAATATCACTATGATTTTTTAAAAAACTATTTGGCAAATATCGTTTTTTAAATGTTGTTTTTTTTTTATTCGTTTCTCTCTCTCCCCCCCCCCCCCCCCCCCCCCCCTCTCCGGTAGTGACATCAAGTGGGACCAATTGACAATTTTATTTTCCCCCACCCCTGACATGTATATATAGTGAAATAACATGCAAACATCCTGCCAGCTTAGGATGGTTTCATATTCAAACTGAAACCGGCCTCGGTGGCGTCGTGGCAGGCCATCGGTCTACAGGCTGGTAGGTACTGGGTTCGGATCCCAGTCGAGGCATGGGATTTTTAATCCAGATACCGACTCCAAACCCTGAGTGAGTGCTCCGCAAGGCTCAATGGGTAGGTGTAAACCACTTGCACCGACCAGTGATCCATAACTGGTTCAACAAAGGCCATGGTTTGTGCTATCCTGCCTGTGGGAAGCGCAAATAAAAGATCCCTTGCTGCTAATCGGAAGAGTAGCCCATGTAGTGGTGACAGCGGGTTTCCTCTCAAAATCTGTGTGGTCCTTAACCATATGTCTGACGCCATATAACCGTAAATAAAATGTGTTGAGTGCGTCGTTAAATAAAACATTTCTTTCTTTATTCAAACTGATATCAGGTATATGATTTGATGCTTAAATATTTGTTGGATTTGCATTTAAACATATCACGCATGTGCAAATTTCAAGTATCAAAAAGTAGTGCATATTTCTGGTTGACTGGTGTATAAGGAATGCACTTTTGCTATATACACCAACCAGGACCCTTGGGTACATGCATGTAGGGCATTCTCTCCGTGCTGGTCAAAGGAAGAATATCTGTTCCAATATTGCTGGGTAATGGTAGTGTGCCTTAAATTACATCAACACTAAATTTTATGCCAGGCTGTGGTTTGCAGGATTCCATGCTTCTGCGAATCATAGATGGAATCACAAAATATCTAGATTATATAATTTTTATGATTTTTGGCTGAATCAAATTCCAAAACCAAATTCATTGCCTGTATACTATCTATAAATTTATCCTTTGATCTAATAAAAACTATTTAATGCTAATCTTTTCCTCTTTTTTAAAAAGAAATCAGTGATATATGACGAACTGTTAGTTTGATTAAACATGAATTCAGTTCCATCAATCGGATGGATAAGCAAGTTTGCAAGGAGCTAGATAACAAGTTAAAGACCATTTTTCAATATGACAGGATTGTCCCTGTGATAAGGTAACTTAAACTAAAACTATTATACGAGTTTGTGCACCATGTATATAATTTATGAAGCAAGTTTGGAAATAGATCATTGCTACTCAGTGAGGTCATTCACCAAGTGGTTGACATGGTGCATAATTCTGTGGAAATCTGCAGCCACCATATAGCACACACACTAACAAACTTTCCCAAAACATGATAGAACATACCATAGACTTTTAGTATACAAGTCATGGAACATTAATGCAATACTATTAATTATCAACATTTTCAAGAGCATATATCAACAAAAGAGAACTTTGAACATATTCAGAAATGCATTTCAAGTTACTTCCATTGATTTTGAGGTGAAATGTTTTGAGGTTAGCATGCTAATTTAGGCTTGCTTATTTTGGGCATACTCATCAGGGCACACCCTTTATCGCCTCAGCCTTTTGAAGTCCTGCATCCATTTACATAAACAGTTGTTTTTTTTTTGTTTTTTTTATTGTGAAACAAAATAAGCATTTTCTCAATTTAAAACAACCGTGACATACGTCAACCACAATGAAACACTGACTAACAAAAGATCAACCATCAACCTCCACAAGCAAAATTAAAAAAAAAAAATCCACCAGTATATTCTGAGCCACAGTCTTCTCAAGCTGGTTTTAACAAAGGACAAAGTGATTAACATTACAGCCTCATTTGGAATATTCCCGCTGAAGTGTAGTTTGCGGGATGACCAAGTGTTCCGCAGTGTGCGTTATGAGAAGCTGACGGATGTGTGTTAATGTTGAGAATATTGATAAAATATTGTCCCATTTCACTTGGTAAATTGAATTCGGCAGTGGTTAACTGGGCCCAACTTGCAAATGAATGCAACTAACAGGCACATTTATTATCTGATGGCAAGCGAGCGCAATGTGATGGCACTTGTAGATGAAAGCCATATGTGTCCCTCGTAAAAACAACTATAAACGCAGGAATGGAAAGGTCAATTTCGCTGGACAGTGTGGGCTACCTGGCAAAGATCTGACCTTTTACTGAATACGAAACAGGAAAACACAAATAGAATTGTGTAAAGCAAAAATATTTTATTGCTAATAACTCTGATTCTAACTCTAAATTCACAGCGTTTGTAATGGACCAAAACAGTGCCGTGATAAAGAAATAAAATTGCAGAACTGTAACTGCTGTTGAAAACAACCAAAAGAAATTGGTTTTGGGATTATAAATGGGAGAACAAAAATGGTGGCCCACACATACAATGTCAATAAATCCAAAAGCCACGTGTGGGATTGGCATATATATATATATGTGTGTGTGTGTGTGTGTGTGTGTGTGGGGGGGGGGGGGGGGGAGAGGAGAGAGAGAGAGAGAGAGAGAGAGAGAGAGAGAGAGAGAGAGAGAGAGAGAGGTAAATATGTCTCAAAGATTAAGAATTGGTCCCATACTAGCAAAAAAGGACATTTTATTTTGTTATTTTAATATCTGGTGGGCATTCTGCATTAGTCATTATTTTTTTAATTTTTAATTTTATTTATTAATTAATTTTTTTAGTAGTAGTAGTATATTAATTAAATTATTTGTATTGTTTATTTTTTTTTTTGGGGGGGGGGGGGGGGGGTGTTGGGGATCTGGGTCATCTAAATCTTAATTAATATATAGTGAATGGATAGGCTGGTATGTACTAGTGGTGTTCCGATGATCGATTATAATCGAAGATTGATCGGTTGGGGCTCTAGCAATGTGATGACTGATTTTGAAATTCATAATCAATTGTGAAAACAAACACGTGAAAACAAACCCAAATCCTAGCATATTTTATATCTGAAATATAGTTATTTTTACTTTAAGCAATTTCCCCCATGTTTTTCCTTGCATTTTGTATAACAAACTACTTAACCTTCCGACTACTGCAGGCGAGATATCTCGCTCGATATCATGCCAGTTGACATACTGTACACTGTATACAGTGCATTCACCAATTCACATTTCCCGCCATTTTGCATACAGCACTCACCGGAAAGACTCCGCTTCCTGTATCTTTAGGTTTTTGTTATTGGGAATATATACATGTATGTGAGTAAAAATTATAAACTTGTACCCACTCAACATGGTTTTTGTCAAGAATTAATCCAGTAGTCTAAAGGTTAAACAAAGCATTACTATAGAACGCTCAAATGTAGCTTTTCAGTTGCTTAAGAATGTGGACCTATATTGAAGAAATGAATCCATTATGCTATTTGAACTCTACATTTGTTTTTGCTATATTGTTCCCCAAAATATTCTACAAACCTGCAACAAACTTCACATCTCATGTAAAAGATATCTGTTTGGAAAATGTAAGAACATTTAAAAGTAAAAATTACTACTTCAGACATTTTAGATGATCATGATGATAAAAATATATACATGTGTATATTTTAAAAATAAGTGCATAGTTCCGAATTTGTCCGATCCTCTCCACATTCCTATACATTTAACCGATTGTATAATCGAAAGTCGATCGATTAGTGACAACCAATTACAACCGATGATCGATGATGAAATTGCAACCGATCCCCAACACTAGTATGTATTATCTTTGGGAGTTAAGGCGGGATGGAGCATGGGGATAAACACAATACGAACACTTGTTTTTCATGCATAGTGGATATATTCCAATAGTGGTTTGTGGTTTTGGGTGTAATTTAATTTTGTTCTGCAGGTGTAATTAAACAATATCGTCTCATTCCCATTCCCCTTCCCTCCCCAAAGCGACAACATGATCCTTTCTCAAACAGTCCTAATTAACACTGACAAATAGTTTTTAAAATGGCAAAAGATTGTAATGGGCAAAATATCTCGATTACTGCCTGAAACAGAAACGAGGGGGAAAAAAATCAATTGACCACAGAGAGCTAGACCCAAGAGAAAGTGGGATCAGAACTTCATCAGCTAAAAGCCCGCTGCTTGAAGTCTGTAGAAAACAGATCACCGACTTGTTTTATCTTAATTTCCCCCTTGTAGCGATGTTCAGGCTACACAACTGAAATTATACAGAACTAACAGAGAATTTAATTACACTCAAAACACAATTGTGTCTAATCAAAAAGAACCCATTCGCAACACATGCGAAGCTATTCCCACAGTACAAGCACACGCAATGACCGGAGTACGGACAATTGCTCACCGGACAATTGCTCACCAATAAAGTGAGAAATATGACAATTGCTCACCTTTATTTTTCATTTTAATTTTAAAAAAAATTTAAATAAAAATTTCATTTCCAGTATCAGTGGGTGTATAGAAATATCAGTTAAACACAATAAAATAACAAAATTAATTCTAAATTAACTATATTTTATTTCAATTATTATTATTATTAGTTTACTTTCCTTTTTCATGATCACCCTAATGTCGTGGTCACCTTTGATATGTTTTCTTTTGTTAATAAAACATATAATTTCTAAAGGCACAACTTCGAAGCTGTATTAATAACACAATTCACTTAATTAATGTTATTGTTGGTTTAGGTAGATCAAACCTTTCAAAGTGTGTGTTGTTTTTAGTAATTAGTTACTTTGTAGCCTTTTATCACTACACTTAATACATGAAAGCTTTTAAAAAAAAGGATTAGAAACATCACAAAAAATAGTAAAAAACACTCGCCTATGCGAGTGAAATTCTGTTATAGCGATTTAAATTGCAAAACACTAGCCTTTTGGCAAGTAGATTATTTTTTCAGAATGAAGCTGTCACTGGAACATTTATTTCACTAATCAGTCAGACACTAATGCCCTGTTTGCGGATATCACACTCGGAGCTCTCCGGCTGACTTGACGATCGAGGTGTTCGGAAAGCCTCGTGACACATCGGGGTTTTCCGATTGTAAATGAGTTTTCACAAAGCATTGGACCAATTGCTTCACAGCCAATTTGTTTGCACGTAAAGTTAAGCTAAATGTTACATGGCGGGAATATGCTAAGTAAATTTTAAAAAAACGTTCGAGAAAGTTGTTGGTAACGATAGCATATCGTGAACAAAAATAAATAAATAAATAAAATACGTCCTAGTTTCGGTAACTGTAGCCGTCGGTATACTTGTCGGAATCGCGTAACCCAATTAAAAAACGGTTTACAAAGGAAAGTAAAACAAAATAGGGCCTAATTGATGATTTGTTTCTGGATTCTTGGAAACAGATTTTTTAGGAGTTATGTCGACCTGAAACAAGAAACCTGCGACTATAACTGCATATTTCCAGAGAAATTCCATTACGCCTGTAAGTAAACGTGTTTTAGACGATGAATCTGGTGGAGTAACAATTTCTAGTTGGCTAGTATTTTTTTTCATTCACTAGCCAGTTGGCGAGTAAATATAAAGTGCTGCTTTGCGCCCTGCATAGGAGTACTTCTTCAATTATAGGTATATATAGTTATTGGGTTTCTGTTTTTATTAGCAGTTATGGTGATTATTAAGACAGAGAGAGGTCATAGCAAGCTTTGTGTGGAAGGATTTATGTATGTTAAGAAAATAGCTAAGAAGGACTGGATTCGTTGGCAATGTGTGCATCAACGGTCCTCTGGCTGTAAAGGCGCCGTTACCACTGATGTTAATGTGACTGATGTACGTTTCCATAAGATCCATGATCATGATCCTGACGAGGCAGCTATTGAGGTGGCCAAGGTGCACTCATCCCTGAGGGAGAAAGCCCTGACCATCAAAGCAAGACCTGCTCAGATTCTAGCTGCTGGTCTACAGGAAGCATCCAACACTGCCTGTGCTAACCTTGGGAGAATGGACACTTTGAAGAGAACCATCCGCCGGCAGAAACGTGGAACTCCCTCCTGAGCCTGCATCTCGGCGCGATTTGGTGATTGATGGTGAATGGACCAATACTGGTGATAATGATGATGCCCAGCCCTTCCTCATCCATGACAATGGATCTGGTGCCAACAACTGTGTGACGGTATTTGCTACGCAGCAAGCACTTCAGTTACTGGCACACTCTAGGACCTGATATATGGATGGGAACTTCAAGATGGCACCAAACATCTACACCCAAGTTTATGTGATTCGTGTTGAACTCGGAACATCAGCAGTGTCTTGTGTATATGCCTTGGTGTGTGGTAAACACCAGTCAGTCTATGAGGAGCTGCTTCAATGTGTACTGGACAAGTGTGGTGAATATGGTCTCTATCCAGATCCGGAAATAGTGGTTACAGACTTTGAGAAGGCTGTTATACAAGCTGTTTCATCTGTCTTGGGGGAACACGTGAGGACACAGGGATGTTTCTACCACTTGTGCCAGAGTATCTACAGAAAGATACAGGACCTTGGACTAACAAAACTGTATCAGACTGAAAGAGATGTCAAGATGTTTGCAGGGATGATAGATGGTCTGGCATTTCTACCTCTGAACCAAGTGATGGATGGTATGGCTTTCCTCCGTGACAACATCCCTGATACTGAACATTTGGAGGAACTGTTGAACTATTTTGACCAGACCTATGTCAGTGGGACATTCCGACAAGTTCAGCGAGAAGGTGAAGCTGTAATGCGTATTCATCAGATAGCCCCCATGTTTCCACCAGGTTTCTGGAACATCCATGACACCACCCTTGCAGATGGTTCCAGAACAAACAACATCTGTGAATCATGGAACATTGGATTCCAGAGGCTGGTTGGCCATCAGCACCCTTCTGTGTGGACAGCTATCGACTGTCTACGCAAAAACCAGGCACTGGTCTCCACCCTCATCCTCCAACATCAGCGAGGTGAACCACTTAGGAAGAGAGTGAAGAGGTCCACTCAGCAGATGCAAAGCAGACTGCAGAATTTGTGTCTGGAGTTTGCTGATGGAAATAGGAGACTGGGAGATTTCCTTCAGAACATCTCGCACAATATTCGATTGTGCTGAACATTTCTATACTGAACTGATGTGCTGAACTTGTTTAAAATATAGTTGTTTTATAATTGGTTTTGTTATTTTATTAAAATGTGTTTAACTGACATTTCTATACTGAACTGATGTGCTAAACTTGTTTAAAATATAGTTGTTTTATAATTAGTTTTGTTATTTTATTGTGTTTAACTGATATTATATACACCCACCGATACTGGAAATGAAATTTTTATTTAAATTTTAAAAAAAATTAAAATGAAAAATAAAGGTGAGGAATTGTCCTATTTCTCACTTTATTGGTGAGCAATTGTCCTACATTCGCAAGGACCAAAAGTACCAACAGTACTTTTAATATACCGCATTACCAACCGTACTTTTAAAGTAGAATTTTGCAAAAGGCAATTTATTAAAAGCTTCAAATAACTTGTTAACAATGTTTATTCAATACTTCCAAACAGCAATGCAACAACATGCTTAAAATAAACATCTGTACTTAAATGCAGAATACTTCTTTTTCTTAAACAACCCCCCACCCAATCAAAAAAAGAAGAAAAGAAATTTAGGAAGATAAATGAAATTTTGTAACAATCTCCTTCTTAAAACTTACACACCCATTTTGTCAGGGATATGTTGAAAGCCATACGAGCCTCGGTGGTGTCGTGGTTAAGCCATCGGACATAAGGTTGGTAGGTACTGAGTTCGCAGCCTGGTACCAGCTCCCACCCAGAGTGAGTTTTAACGACTCGATGGGTACATGTAATACCACTACACCCTCTTCTCTCTGACTAACCACTAACAACTAATAACTAACCCACTGTCCTGGACAGACAGCCCAGCTAGCTGACATGGGTGCCCAGGACAGCATGCTTGAACCTTAATTGGACACGCATGAAAGCCAAATGTTATAAAATAAACCCTAGAATTTCATCCTTGCCGACCTAAGGATAAAGGTCTGTCACTGATTTTTTTTTACTGATCCAAATAAAAAAAAGTTTTTTTTATTCGATCTACAGTATTTCCAATGTCCTCAAAATATAAAATTAAAAATTAAATACTACACCATCCCAAACGTTTTGAAGAGAAAAAATAGATTAGTCTCTGTCTTTCTGTCTGTCTCTCTGGGGTTTTTTAATTATTATTTTAACACCACCAGTAGAACACACTGATTAACTGGATGTCAAACATTTGGTCATTCTGATATGCAGTCTTCAGAGGAAATCTGCTACTTTTTTCTATTAGCAGCAAGAGATCTTTTTTGTGCATTTTCCTACAGACAAGACAGCATATACCACAGCCTTTAATGTACCAGTCATGAGGTACTGGCGGGGAAGGGGAAAAGCTCAATGGGTACACCGAGGTGGTTTGATCCTTCAACCCAAACACCCCAGGCAAGTGCTCTTCCAACTGACCTAAATACTGCCAGACTACTAATCAGAGTACGTTATATGGTAGCATCATCTTTCCTTTTGAAGACTCACTGATGCCCAACAAAGACAGCCTCCATTAGTTCCACACATTGCTCAGGTGATAATTATTTTACTCACAAGACTGTTACATAGAAATTACATGCTTATTTATGTATAAAAACAAAACCAACCCCAACATTTTCATTATGTGCAATTAATTTTAGGCACAGAAGTATATTTATTACCCATAAGGAAAATGATTTCACTCTGGACATAAACATGATACGAAATGGAAGCTCATTTAATACACTAATTACTAAAATACTATTGTCAAATGAAAAACAGCATTTAGCTCCGATTTACACAGCATACCTTGGTTATTTATTACAGAATTAATTTTTTTTATATAGTTCTACCAATGATCAACTAAGTAACATCATAGACCATTGCTGCTGTTTTAACATTTTATTTGCTAACAATGTAGGTAAACCCGGTGAAAGCCGATAATTGCTTTGGAAAACAGTTCAACATTGAATTCTGCTTAGTGTTTTAGAGTCACTGACCTAACAATAGCTGAATGACGGTATAGTGAACACCCAAGCATAGCAAATTGCTGTTATGTCACACAAACCTTTTAAGTAACATTAGGTGTTAACTAATAGATTGGAATACATCGGCTAACATTAATAATTCATACATTTAGATTAAAGCAGAAATTAATGGCAAGCATTGTAAATGCAGCGTATATATGTAAGTCTAACAGATAAATAAACTGAATTCTACATGTCATGTTTGCATATATAAAGTAGACTACATGCAAAGTTACAAATGAGAAACAACTTTTAATTAATGGGGTGTTTCCAATGTCCATTATAAATTGGCATTCATCTGAAAACTGGATAATTCGGCTTCAAACAATATGTATCATGGTTCAACTGTTGAATTTATTATAAAGTTGAAAAACAAATATATATATATATATGTACTTGGCTGTTAACAAAAGTAAAATGTTGTGACTGAAATTTCAAAGTACAGGCATTCAAAATGGTAATGTTTTATATGACAATTGTAGTCCACTTTAACCCATCTCACACAGTTATTTTTTTTATTGGACAAAAACATTAATTTGATGGGTCCTGCAGTGAACCTATATTAATGGAAATAGCAGTGGCGTAGGCAGGATTTTTTTTTTTTTAATTTTGGGGAGGGGGGCGGCGGCGGCGCGGGATATGACATAGGAACCTTTTTAAAGTTATTAATAAGTGAAAAGGTAAATATTTCCCAGGATTTGGGGGGGGGGGGGGGGGGGGGGGGAGAGGGCTGCATGGCAATCTAATATCTCCCAGCAGAACTATTACATTGTAACAGTGTTCAAACTCGCACGTGCTGTTCATCATATGATGTGACATCAGGTACGGCCATTACTTCAAAGGGAGTGAGTTGCATATTTAAATTAAAGGTAGGTTTTTTTTTCACTTAATTTACAACTACTGTAGAAACATTTGTTTTGTTTTTTTAATTACAAAAACCATACCAAAAATGATTTTAAAAAAATAAAAAATAATAATAAAATATTTGAAGAAAAAAAGTACGAAACATATGTACACACCTTTTTACAAAATAAGATCGTCTGCTTAAAATAGCACAGCAAATGATAGTGCAGGGTGCACATTAAGTCAATACTTTACTTTCTACGTCCGTTCGGACTATGTACATAGCGGATTGGACATGTTGCAATAGATCCCAAATATGTGTTAACGCAAATGGATGAATTAAAACAAAAAGTTGTATTCTTCTACCAAAACTGTATTATATCAGACAATGTAGGCATTATTACTAAAAACTACGACACAACAGCCTGTATCAAAACAGGATAAAACTAATTTGCATATCCAGGTCAGACTTGTTCGTCACATATTTGTAATCGATAGGAAAACCAAAACGAAACTTGTTCGATGTCATTTTTTTTTTTTAAATATACAATTAGCTAAATGTTTAAAAAAATTTATGAGTTCAAGTATCCGCGATAAGAGCAACTTTGGGAATCTTTATTGGGAAACTGTTGGGTCGTAATTGGGAAAAGGTTTGATATTGGATTGGGAATTTACATTAGGGGAATGGGGCCGTTCATCGCCCCCAAAATGTATGGTAGATTATACCCGTCCGATAGGTACCTAAAGGGGGGTCAGTGGGGCAAAGAAAACGGCCAAAGTGATCGGGTTGACATTACGGAAACCGAAAACGACCGAAGTGATTCTCATTTATACAAAAAAAAAAAAAAAAACAAAACCCCCCCCCCATAATTTCCACAATTTCTCTGACGACGGAAATCCGTCTCACGACGGACAGTTAACAGCCATGTATGTATACTGATGGGAAGAAACAAGAGAACATATAAATAGTACAGTAAAAACCACCACCCACAGTATCAGAAGTTAACCCCGTTATTGACAGTCGATCGAACAACACAGTACCAGCATTCAATCCCATACAGCATATCTTGTTAATTTATAATAACTATTGTAGCAGTGAAGGAAATTTAGTCTTCAATACTATGTGTTTTCTTCTTTCTTTCCATCCATATATTTGAGAGATTGCTTTTAAAGGGTTGTGTTAAGTATAAAAAAAATTCAATCTCACGTTACGTATTTGACATAATATCCATTATAACTGGTCTTATTGGCATTTATAATTACTGTATATGAATAAAAAGAATGCATACATAAACATGTGCCTGAGATTTCCTCATCATTTAATTGTTTGTTTTGTTTATCGACACCACTAGAGCACACTGATTTATTAATCATCGGCTATTAGATTTGATAATTTTGACATATAGTCAGTCTTAGAAAGGAAACCAGCTACATTTTTCCATTAGTAGCAAGTGATCTTTTATATGCACCATCCCACAGACAGGATAGCACATGCCTTTGATATACCAGTTGTGATGCACTGGCAGGAACTATTCCCATGATTTAAATACATAATTATGTATTAAACTGTTCAACTATTCATCAGTATAGGGCATGTACATTTGTAGACATACCTAACGTAAATAGATTTGCATACGTATGCATGGCATGGAAAGTAAGATAGTAAGTGGTAGTGGGAATAAAACACTGTTTATTATACAAAGTACGCACACAGGGCTGCTACTGAAATCAAAGTAACTGTGGTCGTATGTTTACAATGCCAAACGATACCGATAACAAGTGTCATATTAAAACTGCCTCATTACTGTAATCATCGAAAGCCAACAAACTTGTAGAACGCAAAGTAACAGGCGCTTAACGACATTAATAAACAATAGCGTCTTGTCAGTGGGGGAGCAAATTAATTTCTTCAAAACTATTATCCCCATTGTCTGCCATCATTATGGACAAACATCATCATTATTGGACAAATACGGCAATGCTGTGGTGCCATCATGCCCGACTACACACAATACGTAAAGTCATTCAAAAGGAAATTGGCAACACAAATGCCAGAATGGTCGCAGCGATCAACGGTTACTTGAGGACACGTACAAGACAAAATGACTTACTGATGACAAGACCACCAGTCTCTAGTTCACAATACAACTGGGGCCTAATTCACAAAGATCTCTTAGGCTCTGCTAGACAGCAAAGTATCCTCTTTGCAAGTCTTTTAGCATTTCACTGCGAGATCGCAAAGTTGTGAGAGTTTAGTGAATTAGGCCCGATGTTTAGAACAGTTAAAAAGTTTAATTATCATAAACAATGTGGAGGTACCTTAACCTATAAATGTACCAGGGTTTAATTAAGATAAAAACAAAACAAAACAAACTGTTTGATGAATTTTGTTTAAAAATTGGATACTTAAACATCAGTTTGACTAATCCAAAAGTAAATATTTGGCAAATTTATTATAAAATATATTTAACAAATTTAAGTTTGACTTGAACAGGCAATTGATCAAATCTTTAATGCTATCATTCAGTTCAAAGCCATACAGTTTTTGTGACCTGATTGCAGTCATATACTAAAGATGCCCGAGGCAAAGACCTTTCCTAAATTAGTACTTTTAAATTATGTATACATGCTTTTAACAGCTTTTCTTTTGGTGTAAATACAAATTTTAAGTAATAAAAATTTAAATAGCTAAACAATAATTAAGTTCAATTCAGAAAACATTTCACTTTTCCTCGATCATTTTGTTTTAGAAAAATATTCTTCATTTTTAGCAAGTTTAATATTATAACAAACATTAAGAATTTTCTCTCATTTAATATTTTTCACTGAAATTATTTTATATATATATATATATATATATATATTCACTGTGTGATATTTCTACTGTAATGTGATGAACTCTTGATAATCTTGGACTTTGCAAACATTGGCCAAAAAACGTGACACTCTTACCAATACTTAGCTCATCTTTATTATTTTAACATAAAAGCCGGCTTTTACATGTTTAAATTCGGTTGCAAAGTGTTGAAATGTAATTTTCTGCTGATGGGACTCAAAGAGTCGAAGCTGTTACAGTGTATTAAGTGTCGCACACAGTGGCCTGGCTGATCTATGCAGTCTCTGGGGAAATTCTAACTTCTATTTTATAATGTAACCAAAACCACAAGTCAGAAAATGTGAAAGCAACATGTACGAATTCAATCAATAAAGACATCATAAAAAGATTTCATTGAGAAAAAAACCCCCAAAAAACATTTAGATTTTTTAATTCGTTGTTACGTTTTGAAAAAAAAACACTGAAAAAAAGCAGAAAATAGATACATTTCCTTTTGCCAAACGATTACATGTAAAAGAATACCTTAAGATGTACACTAGTTCACTGAAAAAACATATCTTCAAAATGGAAGCTGACAACCAGAAATGGCTAAATCCGAAATCATGGTTTTTAGAAGAAAAAAAACATTTAATGTTTAAAAACGTTTTTAAAAATTCAGAACTATCCAAGAAAGCAAGTTCATTTATCTTCAAATTATGCAGCTTTGTATTATGCCTATTACATGTATGCCCCCCCCCCCCCCCCCCCCCCCCAGTATTAAAATGTAATTTAGTGAATGCCATGTACTGTTACAGAAAGTGGGCATAGCCAGTTCTGATGTCAGCATAATACACGAGTGGCCGTTAGATATCATTTATCTTCCAACAAGTTGTTTAAAATGTATTTAATGAGCAGAAGTGAGTTTGATATGTTTTTAAACAACAACTTGTGAGATAAATGGTATCTAACAGACACAAATGTATTATTCTATTTCTTACATATCCTCAAAACCTAGGTTTTAAGCAAATTTTAACATCTTTTTCGACTAAAAGATATTTACAACCCTTTGCATTTGTAGCTGACTTGCGCGTCACAGACACATGATTGTCAGATTAACTATATGTCACAAAGTAACTGATTTCAATTGTGTTGTTTTTATTGGATATGGTGTTCTCACCAATGGGTGTGTAAGAAAAGCACATATTAATCTTCTCTTGTACACCTGGGTCCTTGTACAGACACATTTGTATCAAACTTCCGGGGTAGTGGTGGGTATATATATAAAAAAAAAATTGTTTTGTTTAACAACACCACTAGAGCACATTAATTAATTAATCATCGGTTAATGGATGTCAAAGATTTGGTAATTCTGACACTAGTCATAGCGAAAACCCACTACATTTTTACTAATGCTGCAAAGGATCTTTTATATGCATTTTCCCCACTTACATGAAAACACATACCATGGCCTTTAACCAGTTATGGTTTTATTTATTAATTACTTCATACATCAGCCATGCCCAAATCCAACAAAACATTCTTCAATTTCAATTTGAAATATATTTTCACTGCTGAACATAAATGTATGAATTTATAGGTTAATATGCACTTTTAAAAATCAGACAAGAATCTAAATTCTAGCTAGAAAACAGTTTTTTTCCTTCTTTTTTTTTCTCGAATTAATCAATAACGAATGTATTAAAACCCCCATTTTAATGGCAAATGATCTGTTAAAGTACTGACACAGGAGTAGCTGTCAACGGATTCAAGGTGAGTCAAGATAAAATCACTCTGGCTGGACTGATAACAAGTGCTAATTAACTGCGAGTCTCGGCAGGAACTTTGGAAATTAGTCATCTATGATGTAACTTCACAGGTCTGTCAGGTACCTTTACAGAAACATATTGATAAATGTCAAGTTACATTTACAACTAGCTTTAAATTTTATTTAGTTACTTTACTTTAAAAAAAGAGAGAGAAAAGAAGTTTCTACTGCCCAGTTTAATCAGGGTTAATAAATAAAACTGGTATGTCTTGAGCGTTCAAACTAAAAAACCCACAACTAATTTATCAATGATTCTAGAATATGCTAGCCTGATAACCAAGGCAAATGATTTTTTTACAAAATAATTACCGTACTCAATAGTAAGATGTTTTCATTTAGTTTATTATGGTAATAGTTATTGTTTTTTTTATTATTTTTTACTTTCCAGTGGCTTGTGTATAAGTAAATAACTTGTTATTAAATACCTGAAATTCAATAGTGGGCACTGAAGCATGACAACACATACTGATCAATTTAAATTCTGTTTTTAGATGTGTGTCAAAAACAAATAACACTAAATCAGTTTGCTAATAACAAAGTAATGCTAAACATTCCAGGAATGTTCATTCGTGTTATTTAGTTTACACATTGCTAGCATTATTTGGATATTCAAAGATTTCATTTTGTCATTTTAAATGTGTGTATTATCATAAATTAAAAAAAAAATGGATGATTAGTGTTTTCCCTAGCTTGTTTTAGCATGGTGCAGCACCATGCCTCAATAGTCTAACACAATCTTGCCTTAATCAGCACCATGCTGCCCTGAGATTAAACAAGCCTTTTTCACTAATTAATTCTAAAATTGCCTTTATAAAACATCCAAAAAAGGTATTATTAATTAATAAAATATGCCTTTTATATCTTTTACCATTCATTTATTAAAGCAAGCACATAAATTACATTAATGTTTATTTCAATTAATTTTTGTGTATTTTTAATGAAAAAAAGTGCCCCGAAAATGGTGAAAATGCCCCAAAAGTGTTTGGTCTACCATGCCTTGACAAATTTCTAGGGAAATCACTAATGATGTTGGCACATCTATGTCTACTGTCTAATCATTTTTGTTTTTCATGACTGTATTCCAGTAAGTACTCGAAGCTACATCTATAGAAGGAAGGAAATGTCTTATTTAACGATGCACTCGACCTTTTATTTACAGTTAAACGGCACTAGACATATGGTTAAGGACCAAACAGATACCGAGAAAGGAAACCTGCTATCGCCACTTTATGGGCTCTCTTTTCGATTAGCAGCAAGGGATCTTTTATATGCACCATCCCACAGACAGGGTAGTATATACGACGGCCTTTGATATACCAGTTGTGGTGTACTGGCTGGAACGACTACATCTACAGTTGCAACAATTTACCAGCACTGCTGAAAAATTTCAGCAAGGTAGTACATTTTCATAAGGTAATGTTCAAATGTTGAACATCTGTAGCAATTTTTCTTCTTCCTTTTTACTGGGGTTGGTCACATAATAATTAAGTAAGAAGTCAGGGAACATTGTTTTCTAAATCTTGATTAGCAATATTTTTAGTCGACTGAAAATTGATTAGCAACTACTATTTAATGTTTTAAAATTGTGTAGCGGTCTCTGAAATTTGAGTAGCGAATTTCTATGCGATACTGAACAATATGTTCCATGGACGTAGGGCAATGGCTTCATATCCCCAGCCCTTGCAATTCGATTTAGCAATGCCGATGTAAAAGCTAAGTAAAGTAAAACTTACTAAGATCAACATTTATTTTGGTGAACTTTGGTGAAGAGTTACTAGTATATTAACTTCAAACCAAAATGTACTTTAGCTGAATCAACCTATTTTTTCTCTCAGCATTAGTTTTTTCCCCGAGGCAATTATCTTAATTGCATAGGATGCATCCCAGTACAAATTCCATCCCAGTGAGAGTTGTAGCAGTTTAATGGCTTCAGTGTAATGTCACTATACCACTAACCATAAACCTGTGGTTTTTGGGTTGTTTTTATTTTTATAAAATTTGTCGACAGAGAATTAACAAGGTCTATCCACAATGTATTTGATATTGTGAATTGACCTAGTTAATTCTCGTTTTACGAATTGTTAATCAGTAAATGAAGTGGATTATTAAATACAGTCCAGATAATTGAGGTGTATGCCCAAGAAAGCCTGCTTGAACCTTAATTGGATACAAGGGAATAATTTAAAAATTCTTATTTCCAAAAAAATTGGTTGTACAGTGTCAGGATTTTTCCTGTTATCTAACAACCACGTGAACATTTGACTTTTCTCTTCTTTCAACACCCAGTACACATAACAGGGGTCCGAATTGGCTGAAATGTCTTGCCAGATATTTGGCCCGGCAAGCTACAAAATTTGCTGGCCTGAATCAAAACCTGCCGACCTACACACGATTAACTCAGACTAGCAAAACATTTCTCCTGGCCCACGGTGATGTTGACAGGCAAAAACCTAACAAAACATTTCTCCCGGCCCACGGTGATGTTGACAGGCAAAAACCTAACAAAACATTTCTCTCGGCCCACGGTGATGTTGACAGGCAAAAACCTAACAAAACATTTCTCCCGGCCCACGGTGATGTTGACAGGCAAAAACCTAACAAAACATTTCTCCCGGCCCACGGTGATGTTGACAGGCAAAAACCTAACAAAACATTTCTCCCGGCCCACGGTGATGTTGACAGCCAAAAACCTAACAAAACATTTCTCCCGGCCCACGGTGATGTTGACAGGCAAAAACCGGTAACAAAAACATTTCTCCCGGCCCACGGTGATGTTGACAGGCAAAAACCTAACAAAACATTTCTCCCAGCCCACGGTGATGTTGACAGCCAAAAACCTAACAAAACATTTCTCCCGGCCCACGGTGATGTTGACAGGCAAAAACCTAACAAAACATTTCTCCCGGCCCACGGTGATGTTGACAGGCAAAAACCTAACAAAACATTTCTCCCGGCCCACGGTGATGTTGACAGCCAAAAAACTAACAAAACATTTCTCCCGGCCCACGGTGATGTTGACAGGCAAAAACCAGTCAGGATGACAATATTTCGACCACTGCATAATGTGCCAACTTCAATGGAGAATATGAAGAATTTATGAATGCATAAATGTACAAATCACATTAGCATATATACTCACGATATTTCTCCAAACACTTTGAAAGCGTCTCGTAACTGGTGTCCCTCTATATCTGGGCTGAGATCACCGACAAATATGTGAAAGTGCTCTGCAAAATAACACAACAGATCATTAGAAAAACACAACATGGAAACAAATCGCCAACAGTACCAGTAACTTTCAACACAAGCACACAACACTCAACTTCACATTTTCAATACCAGTATGCAAATACTTACAGTTTTAAGGCTTCGCTCAATTCGACCATTATGAGGATCAGGCGAGCTAAATACTAAAAGGCTAAATATGCATGTACTTAACTAATGGTTTGTTTTTCCATTCTTATTAAATTTCAGTTGTGCAATGTACATGTAATTTTCTTAATATTTCAATCTTTCATTCAAATTAAATTCCAAACGAAACAGACTGCAGAACAAGATTGTTGAGAACAATAGTTTCTAATGACTGATGAAATGCTTGGAACAGCACAAAATGCTGAAAATTGTGTAATAAGGAAGATGACATACCATACGTTGATCTTAACCACTCTGAAAATGCAGGAAAGAACCTCATAAGCAAATGAACATATTCTCAAAAAAAGGCTGACTCAAAACGCTGGTCCCGGGAATATTAAACATTATTCATGTAAGTTTTTTCAAACTTGGACACAGCTTTCTAAATAAAATGGCTAAAATGGCTAAAATGACCACGGAAGTGGTCAACTACTCAAGGTATAAAGATGAAATGTGCTTCACAACAAAAACAAAAAAACACCTGAAAACAAAACGTAAAATTTAACACATGCATCTTTGTGTTTGTTATGCATGTCTATAGTTTCACCACTGCATTTATTTTTAATCCACAGTCTCAGAAAAATCACATGGTAAAACCCACCATACAGCAGTGATTAATTGGGATGTAATCTCCTAAATTTCAGTTTGACATTGTAAGGTCATATTTAATTTTCAGAAAATTCCAAAACGGATGTGACCAGTGTTAAAATTTTGGGTGTGCTTTCATCGAACTACATGTACATTCCAAAGTACAACAGCAAAGTTTAAGCTGTCATTTACCAAATCACTAAATAAGATTTATAGTTAAATTTAGCGAAGATATGTCATTACCAATCCGCTAAAAAGCTAATTCGAAAAACAGGGTGTCTAGGGTGCACAGCTATTTTTAAAAATAATTCTGTTTGGCTAAATGTCACTTGAACTTGGCTACAGATAATCTGATCAATTTTGCCAAATTACTATTAAGTTTTTGACGTCCAGCTTAAACCCTGCTATAGCAGTTAATTTCTGAGGTACCAGGTCTTTTCCTCTCTTAACTCTAAAACTTGTTTACTGTGCAACAACCTCATCATTAGTGAAATGGCAGATCCATCCCTTATTAATAAAAGCAAATAAATTAATTTCACTTAAATTAGCATCAAAGAAATATTCCAGAAGGCATTTAAAACAAATTAAAACTGTGTCATTTCTGACTGCCCAGGTGATTATTTTTGAAAATGTTCTTGAAACAAATGCAATAAGTGAAACAAAATAGAACAATAAATAAACAAACATTCAATAACTCTGAAACAAGAAGTCATTAATAAGATAAATGTCCCACATTATAAAGTCTGTTGTGTGCCATGATCTTTCCAACTGTTGTAAACCTCACATTAAATTTCACATTCAGTGAAACCTCTCAAAACCAGACACTCTGTAAACCGGAATTCCATCAAAACCAGACGTTTTTCGCAGCCCCTTTTTAACTATTTGTACAGAAGAGAACCTCTCTAAACCGGCTACCTCTTAAAACCGGACTTTTTACTTTGTCCCAAGGGTGTCCGGTTTGGAAAAGTTTCACTGTATGTGTGTGTGTATATATTATCTTCACATACAGGTACATCAAAAATCATAATTGGTTGTTTTTAATCTCCTAATAGTTCTTGTTTTCAATCTTATATACAATGACTATTGTTCTTTTGACCAACTGTAAACATGAAGATTTAAAAAACATTTGACACTTTTTTGCAATTATAGGGTTTTAACTTTTTATATGTATTTTGATTAGCATTTACACATGCATTGATTTATTTTAAAGCTAAGCTACATCATGCGGATTTACAAAAAATAAATAAAAAGGGAAAAAGGGGGTGGGGGCAGAGAGAGAGAGAGAGAGAGAGAGAGAGAGAGAGAGAGAGAGAGAGAGAGAGAGAGAGAGAGCTTTTCATTTATATGACCTATTTTGTAGTTCAAGAAGCTTCCATATTCTATAAATACTGGAATTACAGTATTAGTATTAAACAAGAGGCTTTTTAAAAACAACAACCTCACTTTCTGCTATGTAATTACAGTTAAACGGTTTCAAAAACATTATCACTTCCTGCAATGCCACCGTCTCAACTAAACTATATTCTGAAATGTCAGACCCATCAATGGCCGTGCACACTTGTTTTCTTCTAATCATTACACCATCTAGGCTATTTTCGTTATGCTCAAGACGTTCATTCTCGGTGGAGTGAAATACCAAACCCCGCTGATCTTGTTCAACAAGAAACAGGTATGGCCTGCGAGTTTCTCATTGTGACGGTGATCCGCTCTCACACTGGCATCAAGTGACTGCTCAACAAGGCCAATATATTGGAGATAAGGCCCAAGACTTTCCATCATTGATATGATTGGAGACGGAAAATGAGATTAGGCCAATTATGAAGAAATACGTACAAGATTAGCATGAAATACAAGACGAGTTGGGTCAGCGGTTGTCCCATTGAGAAAGCGATCGTACAAGAACACAAGTCTAATTGGTGATCAACGGTAAATTGCAAGTCTTCCGTGTGGTCATAGATCATCGTGTTGCGCTAATGCCGTTCAAAGCCCGATTTGGTGATCAATGGTAAATTGTACGTCTTCCCGGTGATCATACATCACCTTGTTGCAAACTAATGTTATACAAAGCAGACTTAGTAACAGCATTAAAAAACCATTGAAGTGTCTTAACTTGAAAGCTTTATTATTTCCATTATGTGCCATATACGTGTCATTCTTGTCTGCGTTGGTAAACGTATAGTTATCACCACTGCAAGTGAAAACAAAAATCAATGCTGCACGAAACAAACGGAAAAAATGAGTTATTCAAAAGTACTGGCAACTTCAAGCATGATCAGCCATCAGGAAAGTTTGATAAAACCATCTTTCCGGAGTGACATAATAGGTTGTCATCTCTTTGTAACTGGAATAGAGTTGGTTTGTCTTTCCAATAAACCGGGTGACATTAACGAAAACACTCATAAATACCACTGGTTTTATGACTCTGTTCTTAACTAATCAAATACTACTAGTGGAAAAGTCAAGGGTTAAGATCCCAATGATAAGCTTGAGAATATTGAAGGAATCAAATCAAGATGTGTAAGAAAAGGAAAGGAATGTTGTTGTTTTTAACAACACCTCAGCACATTTTGTCAGTTGGTCTTGATAGCAAGAGCAAACTCACTATCGTCACCTGTGTTCTGCCTATAGAATTAGCAGCAAAGAATCTTTTACATGCACTTTCACACACAAGGACAACATATACTATGGTCCTTAATATACCAGTCTGGAGGCACTGGTTGGGCCAGGAAAAGAACCATGGTAATCTAGAGAAAGGGAAATCTCACCATCTTCACAAAGGATAGTGTAACCAAACAGCAAAACATTTGTGTTGTATTATATTTTGGGTTGGTGTGTGTGTGTGTGTGTGTGTGTGTGTGTGTGTTTAAGGTGCACTTCCCATATATAGGATAACAGCATGGATTTGGTGACGACACCTACTCAAGCGGTCAAAGTTTGAAAAGATACCAAGAAGTTGATTCTGTCTACAATTAACAGGCAGACATTTCAGAAATAGGTGGCACTGGGAAAACAAGACCAGCCACAGACACACACACACAATACACCCAGCAGTTTTCATAATAATGGATAAACTACTCTCCATCAGGGACAGATAAACCCGACAGTAAGAGAATTCACTTTTTATTACTAATTCCAGCAGCTATTTTAAAGTTAAAACTCACACAATCACATGTTGGAAGTAATCACGTTGGATTACGAGAAGGGAGCTGGGGAGTCGTAGCATTACTGCGGCAGCAAGACTCGGCTGCTGCCAACTCCACGTTTAATGGTAACGGCGGCAGCAATACGTGATCAATTCTAATGAAGTGTGTACGACTTTCCCATAAAGAGGAAAGAGCAAATACTGCTTTAATTGGCAATACACTGGTCACGATTCACTCCTGGGTTATTGGTGTTTACTTTACAATTTGAAGGCACCAGGCTCGTCATTAAGACCTGTCTTGCTTAATGTGTTCAATGTAACCAAGCAAAGAAAACCTACACCCATACATCTCCACTTTTATTAGCTGCTGATTGACAATACTAACTTCGAGTCAAAGAAATAATTCTTAAATACTGATGGCAACACTTGGGCAGGTTTCGTGTAACAAAATTGGAAGGTTTTTTTCTCTTTCTTTTCTTTCAAGCAGTTCAGGCAGCCATAATGGATTCTGTAATCACAGTCAGCCATTAGTGAGATGTCAAGGTGTCCATGTGGATCAGAAATACATGCAGCTCAAAAGAACCGATACTAAAAAATGTGTCCTTGGTATTGTTTGGAGGTTTTGTTGTTTTTTGTTTTGTTCGGTTTGTTGCTGGTTTGGTCTTTTTAGTTTTTTGTTGCTGTTGGTTTTTTATTTATTTTATTTTTATTTTTTATTTTTTATTTTTTTTTGGGGGGGGGGGGGGAGAGAGGAGAAAGACATAATTATTTAAGTATAAATATCAAATTCTAAACTGTCAATTTGACATCTTAAAACACTTCTTTTTAAAGGCACATTGAAGTACCTTATCAAAGATCCAAAATTTAACGATCCATTGTTTGTCTTTAAACCCAAAAGAAATATTTACTGTTCAACTTAAGTACAACCAACCCATTACTGCCTTCCTATAATGGTTTAAAAAAAAATAAAAATAAAAAAAATAAACTTAAATTCTTTTAGTGAAAGTTAATAACCAAGATATGAACTATATATAATATTCCATATATCTGTTCCAAGTGTTGGCAAAAATGAGATGTGATGTCTTTATTTCATCCAAATGACCATGTTATATAATGAAGCCATGGTAACAACTGTTATGAAGAGTCTGCATTACTTTCAAGTAGTAATTAATAAGACTGTGAAAGCAATTAACTCCCATTTCAAAGGATAGTGACCATCACGGAACAAGAATATTACCGTACAGACAGACATCATATATGAAATGATACCATACAGAGAGTAAAAGATACATCATATATGAAATGATACCATACAGAGAGTAAAAGATACATCATATATGAAATGATACCATACAGAGAGTAAAAGATACATCATATATGAAATGATACCATACAGAGTAAAAAATACATCATATATGAAATGATACCATACAGAGAGTAAAAGATACATCATATATGAAATGATACCATACAGAGAGTAAAAAATACATCATATATGAAATGATACCATACAGAGAGTAAAAAATACATCATATATGAAATGATACCATACAGAGAGTAAAAAATACATCATATATGAAATGATACCATACAGAGAGTAAAAAATACATCATGTAGCAATGATACTCAGTGAATGATTTTGAATGACACCATGTCAAAACATGCATGTGTTAACAAGGATGGGTTAGGTAGGTCCTTATTATTATGTATAAACCCTAAAAATAAGCAATGCCATACTTCGTTCTTTACAACTATGCATAATTTGTTTGTTTAATTTGTAAAAAGTTTTAGTTTTGTTTAACGACACCACTAGAGCACATTGATTTTGTTTAATTTGTATAACTGGTTCACTTGTGACCATTATTTAGATCAGAAAATGCAGATACTGATTACATAACATTCTGAGACTACAGTAATGTCGGAAATAGAATAAAAATGATTTTTGTCAATTATTTCTTTCATATTAAACTGACAAGTAAATATTTAGTAAATACCTATTTAATGATACTCAACCTAATTTAGCATTTACTTGTTTGGGCTCTCATTGATGTACAAGGTGGTGTTTACTCTTGAAATTAAAATAAATATGTCAGTAAAAAGGTGATTTGTGACCTTTATTGGAACAGACTATAACACTTTTTAATCAATATGTGTCAATTTCATTTACTCTTAAAAACAACTTTTAACTTAAAACTGCAAGTTAACTGATTATTTTGAATTGCAGTATGAATTATTAATTAAGACAAGCATATTTATTGAAAATAAATTCAATGTAAGTACATTAGACATTTACACCATCTTGTAACCACTTAAAGGTGCTATATCATAGTTATATGTGAGCATCTGTTTGTGATAAAGATTCTCCAATAAAAATGTATTTTCTACTAGTAGAAAAACATATTGCCTAAAATATTTATGGGCATACAGTTAAAAGTGTCTTCTTTAAATGTTAAATCAAAATTTTATATATATAAACAATTATGGAACTTTGAGATAGCACCTTTAATACCGGTATAATAGATCACAAACTCAGAATGGTGCTTGACAGTTTTGATCAAAAGTTACTTATAAATGACTACAAATATTTAGTTTTGGAGAGGGATAGGGGTAAACCATCATCAGAAACAGTCCCTCACATATTGTAACAGCAATGAAATTGACACATATCGATCAAAATGTGTTATAGTCTGTTCCAATAAAGTGCACAAATCACATGTTACTGATATCTTTCTTTTAATTTCAAGAGTAAATACCACATTGTTCATCAATGAGAGCCCAAACAAGTAAATGCTAAATTAGGTAGACTATCGTTAAATAGGTATTTACAAAAAATTTCAGTTTAACATGTAAGAAATAATCGACGGAAATAATTTTTATTCCATTTCCGATAGTACTTTAGTAACAAATCCTATTGATGATGGTTAACAAAAATTAGCTATGTAAACGGTCTTAAAATGTGCTCATCAAGAAATAGAACAGAATCTGGTCTCGTTTGTTTAAATTTTTCTGCTTAGTTCTGAAATGAAGGGAAAAACTCAATTAACAATCCGACTAAGAAGACCTGTGGGGAAAATGGGGAAATAATAATGTCAATGTGAAGCAGGTAATTTCCTTAACTTCATCAGAAAGCTATAAAGGCCATGATTCCATTTATCACTGCAAAAGACCATGTCAGGAAAACATGCAACCTTATTCGCTTCATTCGACTCGGCTGTTCCATGTGATGAGCAGGCTAATGGAACTCAGCGTCAACAGACTTTTTTTCCCTTCAACTTGCGAGCTTTGGTCACCAATTTATGCATGGATTTATGGACAAGCAAACAAGACAGTCAAAAAAAAACAAATCCAAAAAATCAGAGGACCAGTATATTTCTATTCTGTATCATGTTAATTAAACAGGTTTTTTGGTTGATTTTTGGCGTTTTTGGGGGTGTGTTTTTTTGCATATTAGTACATAAAATAAACTCCTGATGGCCAATATTGAACAGTTTTTGTAAACGATTAACCAGCAGACAAATGTGGATAGTGACTGAATATTAAACAAAACTGATTGGTTGACACTATGCCAACTTCGTATGCCAGACAGACAAAACGATGAACCATTATCTATCTGGCCCAATTAGACACTGTTTGTTAGATCATTTTAATTTAATAAATGTTGTTTTATTTATTATATATAATCTTTATAAAAATTAAAAATAAAAACCCACAAAAACCCACCAAAGAACAATTTTCATGTGTGTTTTTTTTCTTTTCAGCTGGTAACCAGCATTTATTGTCAGCTGTAGGAAAGACATGACATTCCACATTAATCAGACTGTAACTGCTGGAAGACCATGGCACACTTTTCACAACTATTCTCAGCTCATTTTATATACATGATTTTGTTAAATACAGAAAATCAGTTTGTAAAAAAACCCACACACACAAAAATCAGCACTGTCATTCATTGCACCCCTCCTAAAATAAAGGCAGTGTATTATTTGTGCAAAATATTTAACACTCAGGGCCTACATTTTCAAAGCAATTTTGGCACTACGAAATCGTAAAACCATCATAGGCCATGACGTCACTACAGCCCATGCCATTGTGATGTCAACGCTTACGATGGTTTTACGATTTCATAGCGTTAAGTTTGCTTTGAAAATATGGGCCCTGAATTCTAAAATTAATATTAGGATATGAATTAACAGATTCTACAAAAGTTTATTCCAGAAAAAATGTTGAAGGCTGCACCTCTTTTCCCATGTATTTCATGTATTGACGTACAGAAGAAACTTTACATACATCAAATTTTTATAATTTGATAAATATTGTTGGTAATTGAAAAGAACCAATTTAGAAAACACCTTACAAACACATTGCATGTATCACAAAGTGCATTGTGACGTTCAGATGTTGGAACTTCATGATACTTTCATATCCCACTGTACCGTTTGTTGGTCTTCTATAACAGAATTTCAAGCCTTGCAAAGTTTCTTTTGAACGTCAGTATAGTTAAAGAGCACACTTAAAAATTAATATATGGTCAATCTTACAATCAAATAGCACATTGGCAAGTGCCAATTACAAACAGATGGCTGAAATACAAACTGCCCTTTTTATCAAGGTTTGAGTTTGTTGATATCTGTCGTCTTTAAAAGGGTGCCTTCCACATCAAGTTTTTGGAATATCTCCAAACTAAGACCGACTGTAACATACTGCAAGACAGCCATAACCAAACCTCATCTCCCTCAGGGCAGGTTGTGTATAGATCTAATTAGAGTTAGTGTATCAACCATGTCATGATACTAACTGATTACACTTTGTTATTTTGCTCATTTTTGGCAATCCCAAACCATGTATACCTAATTGAAATGTGTTGAGTGTATCGTTAAATACAATGCTTCTTTCTTTCTTTTGGCAATATTACTGCACTGGCAATTCAAAGAACACTTTTGGTGATGCCTAGCTATTGTATTATTAGCCTTTATACTTTGCAATGGTTCTACTTATACCAACCAAATGACTGCCAAAAAACCCCACAATAAAGGTACCGTTTTGCTCTATATTTGACAGTAGTTCATTTTTGTGTTTAAATCCAATTAAAGTACAAGCACGCTGGTCTAGACACACCTCATTGAGCCATTAAAACCCATATTCCGACAATTTTCGTAAGCCGATAGCTTAACCACTATTCCACCATGCCCCATTTTATTAGCTGCTACACTAGTAACTTATATATACCAGAGCACTGGTTAATATGGAAAAACTAATAAATGGGGACGGCATTAGTTCACATCTTTTAGCACGTCACATTCTGGAATTATTTCAAGATCTGTAAAACTACACGTAATTCTTATCAAATGAAAGAAAGAAAGAAATGTTTTATTTAACGACGCACTCAACACATTTTATTTACAGTTATATGGTGTCAGACATATGGTTAAGGACCACACAGATTTTGAGAGGAAACCCGCTGTCGCCATATAGGCTACTCTTTTACGACAGGCAGCAAGGGATCTTTTATTTGCGCTTCCCACAGGCAGGATAGCACAAACCATGGCCTTTGTTGAACCAGTTATGGATCACTGGTCGGTGCAAGTGTTTACACCTACCAATTGAGCCTTGCGGTTTGGAGTCGGTATCTGGATTAAAAAACCCATGCCTTGACTGGGATCCGAACTCAGTACCTACCAGCCTGTAGACCGATGGCTAACCACGACACCACCGAGGCCGGTTCTTATCCAATGAAGACATGTTTGTGTAGTGGGACAAGTCAGCCATTTTAAAGATGCACAGATGCATGTGTTGTGTCAACAGCCATGTTTAATGTGGTGATTTGGAATTATTAGATTCCGGAAACATGAAGCCGATTTAACGCTACTTTAATGTTCCTGCCATGAGAGAGAGGGAGGTCAAAATGAATGATTAATTTGAAAGAAGAAAGGGAGACAACTTACTGCTTGTATCTGTTTTTGCTGCACTGCTTGGTGATGTTGCCCAGTTGACTTTCATTTCCTGTAAAAAGAAATTGAAAACATTCAGTTTCTAATTAAATACATATACTTTCCTTTATATCTCGTTTTTTAAAAACATTTTGTGCTCAACACATCCACAGTAAAGATCTCTTGTTGTTAATTAACAGAAGCAGTCCTCGTGGTAGCAATGGGTTTCCTCTTGCAATGATCCCCAGTCCAGAGAGCAGAACTAAAGTCAAGGTTTTACCGTTACAGACATTGCTGGTAGCATGGTTTCTACGCACCAATATTTCAGGTCCAGACACCAAGTTCTATACATAGATTACTTTTTGAAAACATAAATTTACTTATTTCTTTAGAACATTTATAACCCAGCACTGTCTTACATGCACATTCAAAGCAGCAGATCTTGTCAGTCCAAAACAGATCCAGTTTAGATAATCCACTGGAGTGGAATTAGCCAGTTTATACATCTGCACGACTACAAAAACAAGAGCACTATCAGCAGTCAGTTTAGCTCACACGACACATAGTCAATAATGATGTGGGCCTAACAGAGCATAACAGATGTGTGCCAGGAATAAAATAATATACCAATATCTGATTGCATAATCAATCCCTTCCATTAATTTCAAACTCCATTGAAATCCCTCACACAAAAGAAACAGATATTTTTTAAATGAAAAAAACAACCCACCACAGATAATTGAAAAAATATGTTGTGCAATCTGTACCATGAAAAAACTGGCATGTTTTAGAAAAATAAAAAAACAAACAAATCTCAAATCAATAGGCCCTCATGCAGCTTTTACACAACAAAACGCGAAAACAAGATATGACAACACTTGTGCTACAGCTATCAACTTTTTAATTACTTAGCGATTACAGATTTATTTAGATAGCACCAGATTTAAAGGTTGCTCCATCACGTATGCAGCATCACTGAGACTACCCACCTCTGGGTCAGAATCGAGTTTTCATTTACCCTCCAGATCAATACAGAGTAGATGGAAGTTGAAACCCAGCACTGGTCAAGTCTTTGTCATGCTCTCAAAAGCACAATGTTTTTGACAGGATATATAATATAGTCTTTGCAAAGTAAAGCTACTTTAAAACTAAGAAGATTTTAGGAAAGTAACCACGTTCAATGGCTAACTGGTCATGTCATCCAGTTAAAGATAGCTCAGTGGCCATGTCATCTGTGGTTTGGCTATCAACAGTTTGGATATGCAGGACCATTCTCAACCACCCTCTCCAAAAAATAAAGAAGATATATTAAACATATAATACTGGAAATACTTCCCGCAATAGGCATTATATACTACTCAAAAGAATTTAAGGGTCAGACGATATTTTCGACATTATTTTGTGAATGTCAATTATATTAGCTAGACCATAATGTCACGCATGGTATTGTTCCATTTTGACGAAAGTGGGTCTAAGCAACCCATAAATGAATTAAAATCCACTGTCATTAACACTGTCGACTAGTTCTAATGGCGAAAACATGCTTACATTTGCACGTAAATTAGGGTGAAAGCGAAAGGTCTGCTAAGTGCCCATAACTTGCTTTTTCACAAAGCGCTTCATTTGCACGCTTTGCACGTGTATTCCATGTTCCCAATGCTGAATTTCCGTATAATTGGAGCTTGCGTTCGTGTACGGTGCACACTCCAAATTCGACAATGGTACGACTTCAACTGACTATCGAAGATCGAGGAAGGGCTATTGCTTGGCTTCAGGATGGCAATACGCAAAGAAATGTTGCTCTGAGACTTGGTGTCAGTCAGAGTGTCGTTGGCCGACTGTGGCAACGGTACCAAGCAACGAATTCTGTTCGAAATCGTCCACGTTCGGGAAGACCCCGAAGCACTACAAATAGAGAGGACCGCTACATCACCAATATGGCTCTACGTCAACGCACAACCACTGCACGCCGATTACGTGACAATCTGCGGACTGCGACTGGAACTCGAGTGTCTGATCAAACCATACGCAATCGTCTGAGAGCCAATAATCTACGCTGCTGTCGCCAGGCTGTTCGACCACCACTCCTACCACGTCACAGAACGGCCAGACATCACTGGTGCACGCTTCATCTGCGGTGGCAACGTGTTCAGTGGGGTCGAGTGTTGTTCACTGATGAGTCCAGGTTTAGTCTCCAGTTCAACGACGGTCGGGTTCGTGTCTACAGACGTCCTGGGGAGCGCTTCGCTGACGTTAACGTTAGATGTCATCGGTTCGGTGGTGGCAGCGTCATGGTGTGGGGCGGCATCTCTATCCACCACAGGACCCCCCTCTATGTGGTGGATGGCAATCTGAATGGAATCCGATATCTGAATGAGATTATCCGGCCGTTGGTTCTCCCAGGCCTTCAGCAGATTGGCGGCGGGGCAGTTCTGCAGGATGACAATGCCAGACCCCACCGCGCCAGGGTGGTAACGGACTTTCTCAGACAACAAGGTATCGCCAGGATGGATTGGCCAGCATATTCGCCTGACTTGGCCCCAATAGAGCACGCCTAGGACGAATTAGGCAGGAGAGTTCGGGATAACCATGCCCCTCCGGCCAACCTTCATGATCTGGGTCAACATGGCAGAGTTCTTCAGACGTCTGATCAACAGCATGAGGCAACGATGTGTCGAGTGTATTCGCGCCAGGGGTGGATTCACACACTATTAAACGAATGTTCTAATGTGTAAAATCCATGTTTGACAACCTTCAACTTTGACAGCATGTCATGTGACTTTCTTGTATACAGTGACGTTTATTTGTGGGGTTTTTGTAAATATGGAACAATAAATAAATTTTTTGGTGTAGTTTACATCATCAATCTAATACACTCTGAAACTTATATGGTTATAAATTTTTGACCCTTAAATTCTTTTGAGTAGTATACAACAGTATTCTGAACCTTTTCACAACAGTTAAACTGTTTGACTTAACAAAAATACATATATGCACTATAAATCGGGAAGGAAAGCTATGCCATAAACAGAGCCATTTGTCATGTCGTGAGGCTTAATGGACATGCTGAGGACACATTTCATCGCATATCCAATTCTGGGTTATTACAAGACAATGATGATTAATTTGACGTGCTGCAGTGATTAAAGATGAGCAGGAGCGTCAGTCATTAACATCAGGCAAGTGTTCACTGAAAATGTACTTCTCAGTAACCATATACACTGACAGTGTCATTCCACTAGTAAAAGGACTAGCTGGTTAGTGACACCTCAGCACACTTTTTGATCAGTGGCTAAAAGCATTATGGTCTGGTGTGGAAGCCAGATCTACCACAAATGCTGCTTCTTCTAATGAGAATATGATGAACCAGGTCTACCACAGATGCTGCTACTTCTAATGAGAATATGATGAAATAGGTCTACCACAAATGCTGCTACTTTTAACAAAAATATGAGGAACCCAGGTTTACCACAAATGCTACTACTTCTAATGAGAATATGATGAACCAGGTCTACCACAAATGCTGCTACTTTTAACAAGAATATGAGGAACCCAGGTTTACCACAAATGCTACTACTTCTAATGAGAATATGATGAACCAGGTCTACCACAAATGCTGCTACTTTTAACAAGAATATGAGGAACCCAGGTTTACCACAAATGCTACTACTTCTAATGAGAATATGATGAACCAGGTCTACCACAAATGCTGCTACTTTTAACAAGAATATGAGGAACCCAGGTTTACCACAAATGCTACTACTTCTAATGAGAATATGATGAACCAGGTCTACCACAAATGCTGCTACTTTTAACAAGAATATGAGGAACCCAGGTTTACCACAAATGCTACTACTTCTAATGAGAATATGATGAACCAGGACTACTACAAATGCTGCTACTTTTAACAAGAATATGAGGAACCCAGGTTTACCACAAATGCTACTACTTCTAATGAGAATATGATGAACCAGGTCTACCACAAATGCTGCTACTTTTAACAAGAATATGAGGAACCCAGGTTTACCACAAATGCTACTACTTCTAATGAGAATATGATGAACCAGGTCTACCACAAATGCTGCTACTTTTAACAAGAATATGAGGAACCCAGGTTTACCACAAATGCTACTACATCTATAAACAAAACAGGCCATTCTTTTCTGCCTTCCCACAGATGGCAAGCTTATAAAATGGTATTTGATAGACCAGCCATGGAGCATTGGTTGGAATAAGAATCAATGTTAGTGAAATAGTATTCTGTAAAACTATATTTCAGATACTTCGTCATTTATACACGAGTAATAGTAAAAAAAACCTTTTAAATCAATAGAAAACAATGGATAACATGTCCGACCAGAAATAAAATCAACTATTTGTGTGTGTTTCTACAAGCAGATCAAGATTTGTCTTATGTAAGACAAACAACTGAAAACATACAAGTTGTGTTTGAAGAAAGAAAAATGACATTTGTTAATCGATTCAAAGCATGCAAAAAAGAAAGAAAGAAAGAAAAAGAAAAGAAGTCTTACACAATTTCTTAAAAATAAAAATAAAGGGTCTTTCATCTTGTAATTGTACAAAATTCTGTTCCCTTATTCAGAAAGTTACATTTTATTTTTACGAGAAAAAAAAGAATCCCCCCAAACATGAACATACAGTGCCCTTTATTTAATCCATAAATCTATGAAAATCAGATTGATGTTGGGACCCAAATTGGTTTATAAGACTGAAAAGTCTGTCTAATCCATCACTGTCTAAATCAACACTTTTTCCCCCCCCTTCTTTTTTCTTTTTGTATTTTCCTTTTTTCTTTCTTTTTCTTAATGGATTCATTTGAGACAGCCCATAAGCACATGCACACTCACACTTATTGGTACTCTTTAGGCAGTCCACAAGCATACACATGCTTGGCATGCAAGCAAATAAAGAGGTGATTATAAAAATTATTGAGTTATTACATGTAGGAGAGCATTATTCAAAATTTTGACTAGAAATCTACAGACAATCAGGTCAAATGTGTACTTATATCCACCACACAATCATACTTTGCTCTGCATGACACTTTTAATCCAAAAATGTCCAAAGCAGAAGCCAAATGGACAACTATGCAGATAGAGCAGCACTGGCAAACAGAATAAATTCCTCAACTTGCTAATTTCTCACGTGTCCACATCTGTTTCATGTTCCCTGCAATTGCAACTGGTCACGAAGTGCGGCGGCAAACCAATATGAATTAACAAATTGACAACAATTGTTTTTACCAGCCGATACTCCAGACTTTTGAGTTTAATTACAGCACATTAGGGTAAACATTTCTAGGGGAAAAACAGTGACAATATTAAAAAATATTGACTTAAAAACGTGGATGCTGACAACAGGAAACTGTGCTACAATGGATTCAGCAATTAGACTTGGGGGATTCACTGAAAGCAGTTTTGGCACAGAGTCCACGGAAATCAAATTACCCGAAACCAAGGTATCTCAATTAGAATGTACAGGCCATCTCTGGACTTTGTCACTGCTTAGCACAAGACTTTGAAGAGGCACTGTTAAAGAGAAAATCAATAAGGATCCGACTGCCATGGTTTTGCTACATATACTACAGGAATTGCTGAATACTTGGGGTTATGGGCGTTCTCTGGTGCTGGTTTCATGCTGTGAGCCGCTATCGGTATGCACCGCATGCCAGTGGTTGCATCCGAGGTCTCGGAAAACTTTCTCGTCACGAAACCGAATAATTCCGTATTTATCAGTCCTCTTTACCAAGTGTTTTATTTGCAAAGAAAAAAAAAAAGAAAAGGAAAAAAGAAGAAGTGGAGTTCATAATGCTCACAAATTAAAAATAAAAAATAAAACTACTGTTTTAGAATCATAAATAAAATGAGCACACATTAATATTCTCCCCAATTAATGCAGTGTTCAACATCAAAGGGAAATTACTTCTGATCAAGCAATTATCAAATCAACTATAATAAACCGCTTCACATAAAAATATACTTTGAAAACTGACCTACACATACTGATGATCTATCTCACTCATTATGCAAATTAAAACACGCAGTCTGTGTTTGATATGTTCACCATGGTCCAGTCCAGAAACAGATCTGATTACAGCTTTATATATATTATGCAGAATTGTAGAAGAAATGCACTGTTCATGGATAATCTTAATGTTCACATACAGGGCTAGCTCTGGGTGTGCAGAACATTTCGCCAAACCATCTATTTACAATAATAAAAAACCAACAAAAACTACCCGTTATTTTCTAATAAAGTATCAATTATTACATGAAATTTATTCGCCAAATTAAAATAAAATTCGCCAATTGTTTTCAAAATGCCTAATTGGCGAAGTTGGTGAGTGCCAGAGCTAGCCGTCACACTGTTCATGTATAAACCGAGTGCTAATTGTAGTGCATTGACAGGAAATTATCACCAGCTTGCATTTGTCCAGGAATAGGCAATAGGTCATTAAGTCTTAGGTGAATTATCACTTTTTCTTTTAAGATTGGCCTCTTCTCGACAATCATTCCAGCAGCAATTTGTCTCTGCAAATTTTATCAGAGGATGAAGCAAAGCGTAAAATGTCAGATTTACAACATTTAATCACCGAACCACCAGAAGGAACCTGCTGGCTGTAAAGTATCCACCCTATCCTTGGTTACGTTGCAGCAACACTGGTAAATCACTTGGTCAGCAAGTAGAACATCTTAAATACATTTAATACATATCAAGTTTTGTCAAATTTGATTTGTATCGACTCCAGTGAAGTCTGTAATTGTATTACACAACTTATACGACGGCACTAGAATAGAATTACAATCCAATTTTTTCTTTTAATTTTAAGCAAATATCGTTTATTTCAGATATTGTTAACAATGTAAAATAAATCACTTGGCAAATTTCCCTAACGTTTTTTTTTTAGTGCAATTTTTAACAATGTTGACAGAAATGAAAATGGGAACCAGATCACATATTACATTCATTACTCTGGTATTTGTATTATCAGAGGTCTGGGGAGTTTTAAAAACACCAATGTTTTATTATGAAAATGAAAACCAGTGAAAATTTCAAACAAAACCAAAGATAAATTGTTTCAGAATAAAAAACCCATTTTGTTTACATTTATTGAGTGGTTGGATGGGGATGGGGATGGGGATGGGAATGGGGGATGGGGGACTGGGGGCGGGGGACTGGGACTGGGACTGGGACGGGATGGGATGGGATGGGATGGGATGGGATGGGATGGGATTGGATGGGATTGGATGGGATTGGATTGGCAGGATGGATGGATGGATGGAATGGATTGGATTGTCAGGATGGATGGATTGGATTGACAGGATGGATGGATGGATACAAATGGTCAGGAATAACTAAATACCTTTCACCTTGCATCAAAAACCCATCAATACTGATTGTACTACAAAGAATGACCATACAGACATGTAGTGGGCAATATATCTGTCTGGATGTTTGTGAGGGCATCCACTAAACCTGCTTGGATCCGACTGGGTTCAGTGTATAGAAATTGATCTGACTGTGTTAGTGGCAGGATGTGCCGGCTAGACGAGACCTATGTCCATGTGTAAGTGAAAGAAAAGCTGCATCAGATCCCTCTGTCCAAACAATCACCACCAGCTCTCGTCATGTAGGAACATCCACAAATAAGGCATAGAACTAAATTCATTCACTCTAATCATCATGGCTTATTTGAAAAATCGAAAATGCTGAAACAGTGGCACATCAGAAAAATGTGTTGCAGTTAACTCAATTTATATACATGTACAATGCATGTGATGCCTGTACAATATGTGTGTGAAAGAAAATACTTTTTTTTGTTTTGTTTAATGAAACAGTTACATTTTTATTTACTATTACATGGCATGGGACAATTGGACAATAACTGCTGCCATTCTGAGGACTACTCATTTCAATTAGCAGCAAGGGGTCTTTTATATGCACCATCCCAGACAGGATAGTACATACCACAGTCTTCGTTACACCAATTATGAGCCACGTACTGGAATAACAAATAGCCCAATGGGCTTACCGTTGGTGATCGAACATCTTATACTGGGCTCTGTCATGGCCCCTGTACAATGTGATGCATGTACAAAATATGTGATGCATGTACAATATATGTGATGCATGCACGTACATTGTATCAATAATAGACTGCTGCAATTACCACAATAAAACCACTATACCACTTAAAAAACAATGTGCCATAATTTTGATAAACATAATTTTCTTAAAGACACTGAGCCCAGTTACTAAGCAGTGAAAAAAAACCTCCTGCTATTAAAGATTTTTGTACCCTTAAATTATACATTACTTATAACTTCTTGCTTAAAGTTGAGTAAATCCAGTGTTTGTTATCCTGATTCAAGGTTAAAAATTGACAGGGAACATGCACCAAATACCACTCAAACTGCATAATACTGTATTCTTTCTGATAGTTAGTTTCATAAGCAGTTTCTGCTTTCCATCTTTAGTTTCATAAGCAGTTCCTATTTTCCATCTTTAGTTTCATAGGCAGTTTCCGTTTTTCATCTTTAGTTTCATAAGCAGTTTCTGCTTTTCATCTTTAGTTTCATAAGCAGTTTTTGCTTTCCATCTTTAGTTTCATAAGCAGTTTTTGCTTTCCATCTATTTTTGACAGTATTCCAGATATAGGATTCCTCATTTTCATGAACAATAAAATAAATTATAAACTTTATCTACATTGTCTCAAGTCTCCTGCACTGCTGTTAATTTTTTTTTAGCCTACTACAGGACTAATTTCTAGAACAACTTCTCACTTTCTAGATAACATTTGAGAAGCAAAATTTGAAGCAAAGGTTTCTTCCCACACCACTAAATGAATTTCAGGCCTTGTCTGAAGCCTACAATAGCTCAAATGGAGTTGGGGGGTTTTCAAGTCAAAAAAAAAAAAGGCTTGCACCTAAGAAACAAGGGTCAGTGTCTCTTACAGCTAATTGTTTTTCCACAGTTCTTGGAGCAGAGAAAACATTCATTTCACATCTATGATTTAAAATATCTCTTATTATTATTCATGTCATTATCCAAGTATTAACTCTCAGAGGAATGCATCGATGTATAATCTAAAGAAATGTCACAAGAAAGTAATGAATTTCAAAGCTGTTATTTCATTTCAAATGACATCATGTCAATGATATGGTTAGTGTAATTTGGGATTTTTCGCACACAAGTAAATTAATTCATGGACTGTGGTCTCAAAAGGATGGGTTGTTTTGTAATTAAAAGGAATGGGAGAGTGAGGCCAACATAATACAATCGGACTCCTCAGAAAATCTTCATCAGGCTTAGAAGAAACTGGTCTTATTAATATAAAATTAATAGCACATTTGAACATGTTTTACTAATAATCAATCTTTATGGAATAAAAAGAACCCAGTGATAAGAACTTGACAGAAAATGTTAATCTTTTGTAAATGATTTCATTAAAAAAAAACTCTTCTAAAATGTCCACATTGCATAAGAAAATAAAGATGGCATAATTAACATAACCCCATTGATATTACTTGTACTTTAATAACTAGTTCATTCTCCAACCCCATTAAGTCTTTGGTCACATGTGCAATAAAGTAATGTATTTCATATTCAGTTCCGATATTGCGAGTTACATTAATGTTCGTGGATGATAGAAGTGCATGTCAAAAAGACATTTCACACAATTCCTAAGAAAGCAATAAAGGAAATAAGTGCTGACCCCAGATCAAAAGAAAAAAAAACACCCCCAACAACTGATAGTAATGAAACAAGTTTTTTTTTTAAAGTCTTGAATGAAAAAGAAAAATATGTCAAGATGTATAGTACCTTCTGCTTAATTACATACATGTTGGAGTGTCACAGGCCTTCAAAAATAGGAATCCCACATCCCAAAATAGGAATGTCATCAGTGATGGCTCAGGATCACGTTTTTCAACATTTTGGTAAAGTCATGTTCAAGGCCGTACACAATTGGAGAGAGAGAGAGAAAATAATTTTTTTTTGTGCATACAGTTGTTTGCAAAATTTATATATGCTATAAATATGCACCAAGTTGTACATTCACGAGAGGGAGGGGCATGGAGGCACATTGCATATTTAATCCCATTTACAGTATAGACAATGGCCTTACCAGTCATGGAATACTGACTGGGGGCAAGGATGTACATCTCACGATCCTTTAAGTTCAAGATTTTCCACCATGTGTCCATGTCAGATCCATGGGTGTCAAAATTAAACCATCCTCTGTTATTACAACAACAAATGTACCTCAAGTGGTGGCTACATTCTTTCATTCTCTAAACTGCCACCATTTCTATATATTAAGACATGAAATAGCAGCTAAAACAATGTGCTGGGGTGCCCTTCCTTTCATTTCATTTCCTTTCCTTCCCAGTCAGGAAGTTATTAACTCGAGCGTTTTATGCAAATAGCAGATGTTTTATGCCTGCTGCCAGATATTATTTACACCACAATTTGATGCTTCTTCTTTCTTTCTTTTTTTCAATTTAGGGGGTCACTTTGAATCCTGTAATGTCTATCAATCTCAAATGCCAGTCAGCAATCAATTGGAAGAATTAATGACTTAGAAGTTATGGTCCTGAACGCAGAAACTGGAACTATGCAGTCAATGGTTCTAGCTGCGTTAAATGTTTTAGACAAAGCGTGCTGCGGTCTTGTCGTATATGACGTGATCGTGCTCGGTGCCAGAATTGGCAGGCACGCACACCGTGGCTGTGTCAATACGCTGATTGTCTGCGCACACACCGGCACCTTTTCATGTATTTCTTTTTGTATTGAATAATGCCATGTCCTATCAATCGATCTCCAATATCCTTTCAAATTACCGCAACAATGGCCAACTGCTTGTGACACCAAATCTCAAAGCCACATCTAAATTCCTCGACTTCCTATGCGACATAAAAGAAATCAATCCATTCCATAAACATTGATTTAAAGTGACAAATTCATCCCAACAGATTAAAATTTCTTTATTGAAATGTTTACTCGAGGACAAATGCAATGCAATATGCAATATGCATGGATTGTCAAGAACGATGTTACATGCAATTATACACTGTATACAAGCAACTGTGGTTGGACAAATTACTTTGTATTCTTCAAGCAATCTTTAAACAACAGTTGATACAGAACAGGTACACATAAGCTCCATGTGTCTGTTCTTTTAATTAAATTCATTTATTCGAGTTCCTTTTTGTTTTGTTAGCAGTTGTTATATAACCATGTTTATCAGTTCTGTAGTGTTTTCCTGTTTGTTCTAAATGAAAGTAGTAACCATCATTACTGAAAACCTATTTCCCTTAGTCATAGGCGATCGAATACTATAAAGTGAACTACTCAGTCACTGAATGAGTGTGAATCATTATCAGTTTTGGGAATTATATTTTTTAAACACAACAAACAAGCAAAACCTATTGCAAGCAAGCAAAACCTATTTATTAGCTTAGATGTGCGGAGTAACAGATAATTTAGTGCCTGTAATAATGACCATTTTATTAAAAATAAACTAAATGGTGTGACTTTAATAATTATCCAAAGCATTGGTGGCACCTTGAAACAAGTTATCCTTTAAATTAGTGTTACAATAATACACATGAAGGCACACACACTGACAATTTTTTCTATATTTTGGGTTAAAAGGCTAAAAAATAAAAAAACCCAAAACCGAAATGCTGACAAACATCTTAATTTTGTCCTGAACAAATGTAGTTTAAATGCTGATGTTGTGTGCCCTGGGGTTGCCTCGAGCTCCAACAAGGAGTCAAGTCAATTAACGTGTGATGGCTGGCCATCCATATGGCAGCGTTTGTCCTTCCATTACTGTGTCTACTCTTGCATACTTCAACAGCATGAAACGGCACATCTCAATGGTGCGCTGGGAATCAAGCTAATTTTTCAATCTACCGTCACCGCCTCATCTAGCACAGATTAACCAAAAGGAAAATAGCAAAATCAATGAATGACATCTGGCTATAGACACAAACAGTGAATTTGGCATGTACCAAGGAAATTGTGTTACCCGTTTATTTAAAGTGAAAAAAAAAAATATATATATATATATATATATAACATAGGAAATTTTGATTGAATTGTCTACGAAAAAAAGTATGTTCGTTTTGCCGCTGACCGACCCAAACACAAACGAGTCTGTTGGTCACGTGACATTTTGATGATCAAGGTTCGGCTCGGGCTCGGTTCTCGACCAACAGGAAATTCAATTAGCCCAGCGGTATACATCTGGATTGGTGCCACGTAAGAATGGCTGCCAGACTTGGCAAATTCTTTATTATTGCAAATTGGATAATATAGAAAAAGGTCACAAGCAAAATAAGCTGTAACCTCATTAAGCAAAAGTTGACCTTTTTTTTTACAGTTAATTTACACTCATTGCAAAATACTACCCTCAATTAGCCAGAGCCAGCATTAAGACAAGTGTTTTGTACATGTTAAATAATTGCTTTATGATACAGTAGTTTCATTAGTGATCTTCAATTTTGACCAATATAATTAAATAAATGTAGCATATGGTGTCAATGGGAAAGAAGAATACTTTTTATATACTCTCTCCCACGGACAAAACTGGACACCCTATGGCCCTTAGTAATGCAATCTTGATTTGAATTTGAAAAGTACTGATGGCATGATCTAGCGAAGTGAAATAATCCTGAAACATTTAATACCTCTATCACTTAACAACTCCTCATCTCTTGATGACTAATTAAAACACAGACATAGAATGTACATGTACTATGACTTTTCAAAATCCTTGCAAATTAAGTAAAAACTTATTTATTTACAACTTTACTTCTCTCATAACCACAACAAGGTCATTGCCTTGATGTAGTGACAAGCTTGAAAATCTCAACAACCCGGAGAGCTAAGCCAGAGGAACCTCTGGCTTGTTGAGGACACCTAATCTGACTTGGTTGATGGGTAAAGTCTAGACTAACCTTGAATGCTACCTTTAAGCGTGATACATTTGCTGAATGTGTGATCTATGATTTCCACTTTATTATTTGATGATCTTTGTTGCATTCCACCTGAATACATTACTATCAGTATTATCAGGTTTATAAGGCTTACATTTATCATTTGATGTTGCAGATGTGTGTCTTGTGGGCTAATTTGTTGTATTTGTTAACAATGTACAAGTTCTGTCAGCAGTCATTGTGAATCTTTGACAGGAATGCACAAAATCTTCAAAATTCATTGTCCACAACTGTAGATTCCTGAACAATAGTGTGACATCACTGATATAGATTAAATTGTCCACAACTGTAGATTCCTGAACAATAGTGTGACATCACTGATATAGATTAATTAAAAATAAACTGATCTTAAATTCTAAAGAACATTTAAAATATAACTCTAAAAAAAGCATTTTGACCTACATTTTGCTTGAAAATGGACGAAAACATTTTGACCAACTTGAAGTTAAACACTCACACCAACTGGTCACGGACTAAGCCAATAGTGTGTACTCCTTGGTAAGTTGGGTGTCGGGGGACAATCACATTAACAATTCTAGATGACCCTAATTAAAGGAACACTGTGGGGCTACTGTGGTAATTTGTCACTACTCAATTCTATAACACAGATGATTGGAATAATCTGACGCAGTTTTCGCAGGAGTTGAAATTGGCTGAAATTCCTGCTGGACATTCGGTCCAACAAGCTTCTGCTGCCCGAATCAAAACCTGCCAGACCAAACATGATTATGATTATATTATAATTATAAAAAAATAAACAAAACATCAACTTAGAACGTCAAATAAAGTAAACAAGCATTTTCAGTGTCACACCAGTACTAGTGTGTGACATCATGTTCAAAAGTAAATTCATATTTAAAAATTAAAAAAAAAAATCCTTTCATTAATTGGCGATGACTCAAAATGTAACAAGTCAGCTTGCCTTTTGACACATGACCGACTGGTTGGTTGTACTTGGTTTTAACATACAAATCCCAAAATGCCCACAAAAACAAAGCTACTTATAGCAGTTCAACAGCATTAAAAAATATTAGAATTCATTGTTACTTGCACATTATTATTCTGATTTAAATATTTATTTACATTTGAACACTTCTTATCCACAAATACACCAACAACAATATATTTGTGCATGCATCTTTTCAGCACTGTTCTGCACTAACTGACCGAATGTTGATATTTCACAATCTAATCTGCACTTGTTGACAACCCTGTTATATTAGCTTATTGTCAATGCATAATGCTAATATTTAAGATAAATCAATAAAAATGTGTCATGCTTTGACATGACAATAGCTGGCCATAATCTCATTTTTACCTGTAATTTCTATTCTTAATGACATCACTGGTCTTGTCTCTGGGATGGTGCATATAAACGATCCCTCGCTACTAATGGTAGGCGTGTTGTGGTTAAGCCATCAAACATAAGGCTGATGGGTACTGGGTTCGCAGCCTGGTACCAGCTCCCACCCAGAGTGAGTTTTAATGACTCAATGGGTAGGTTTAAGACCACTACGCTGAGTGAGTTTTAATGACTCAATGGGTAGGTTTAAGACCACTACACTGAGTGAGTTTTAATGACTCAATGGGTAGGTTTAAGACCACTACACTGAGTGAGTTTTAATGACTCAATAGTTAGGTTTATGACCACTACACTGAAATCTCACTAACCACTAACCCATTGTCCTGGACAGACAGCTCAGACAGCTGATGTGTGTGCCAAGGACAGTGTGCTTGAATATAAGCACGAAAATAAGTTGGAATGAATGAATGAATGAATGAATGAATGGGAAAATGTACCAGGCTTCCTTTAAAGACTGCATGTCAGAATCACTAAATGTTTGAAATCCATTAAACAATGTGCTCTATGGTGTCATTAAACAAAACTTCAACTATCTTGTGAATGAACATATGACTTACAGACTTAGTAACTGCATAAAAATACAATTTGGTAAAAATTAAAAGAAAGGACAACACACCTCAGCACATTACAATTTACATTTAATTTTTCTTTTTTAATATGCACCGAAATGTAAATGCAAAGCTATTGGCCAGCTGATGCCATCATCACTAAAACATAACACCTATTAAACAAGAAAGAAAGAAGACAATATGAATACTTGAAATGGATTACTTTTTTCCTTATGCATATTTTCAGTTCACACACACAAGATGAACATTAAAGAAAGCTGTTGCCCCTAGTGACTCAGAAATTGAGATAAGAATGGGTTATTGAGAAACCTGTCATCTAACTTAAGGAAATCAGTCGGCCGTGATCACTTGTGTGAAATAAAGCACCACCACCTCAACAAGGTAAAAGCAATGGGTATGAATATGGTGATCCTAATTGAAGGTTACTACTTGTTTTGTAAAAACCCATTCAATCGTTGTGTCGAGTGGGGCTGGGGTGGAGGATTACGCATACTGATATTGAAAAGCAAAGTAGTGAGACATAAATATAATAAAATACTGGTACGTAAACACATTACGAAGTCGGACAGAAGTGGTATTGGTTTCAAACAGTCATTGCAAGCAGATCCTTTTTCTTTCTTTTTCTATTTTCATTATTCACCTTACAACATGAATGGGCATGCAGTTAAATATTATGTTCTCATACAATACACAAGGTTTGACAGAAACCCAATTCTTACTGCAATGAATTAACTTCGTGTTATCTGCCTCATGAGGCAACATTCTTGTGGAAAGTAAAGTGGATTTTCAAAATGTGGGACAGTATGTACTGTAAACACACACAGACAGGTAGACAGATAGATCTACTGAGGACACAGAAGACAAAGATGGGGAGAGGAACATAAAGACAAAATCCTTATTATCTAAAAGAATTATTACATTATACAGTGAAACGTGTCTAAACCAGATCATGCCTAGGATCTAATATTTATCAGATTTAGACAGGATCCGGTGTTTAGAGGGTCGTGTTTTACAATTTAGAAAGTTCAAGACCATGAAACTTGGTCGGTTTTGACAGGATTCTGGTTAGTTCAGGGTTCAGTTTAGACAGATTCCACTGTATCTGTCCTATGTTGTTACCGTTATGGGCCTAATTAAAGAAGCCTGTTTTTGACGTACACATGTTTTCAGTACATACACACATGGAACTACAAGTGTAGACTCATGGCTTTAATGGTCTTGCCCACAGGAACTGCACATAGTTCAAGCCTGGACTCGTCTCGAGTGTGGACTTTTTATTTGAAGTCTTTATCATAAGTATTTTAGCGAGTACAGGCCCTGGACATCTTGAACAAATGTCAGTGCTCAAAATTCACGATGGCAATCAGTAGTTCTGCCACAAAACACCGATACAAGATTGATCTGCAACAGAATTTTATCATTATCAGGTTTTTACTTTATTATCTGTACAAAACTGCCATTTCAAGATGATCTGAATTTCAAGGGCTGAAATGTAGGTTACAAACTTAAGTATTCTTATTCGATAATTATTATCTCCTCAATGCAGGCATCTTATGTGTATCCTCATTAGATAACAAAATTGTGTCCTCAACAGCCATGCTACAAGAGTAATAATTGCACATGGCCTAAAACTTGTCACAAGTGTCCCCACTAGACAACAGAATTACATGTGACCTGAAACCTGTTACAAGTATCCCCACTAGATAACAGAATTGCGTGTGACCTGAAACCTGTTACAAGTGTCCCCACTAGATAATAGAATTAAATGTGACCTGAAACTTGTTACAAGTGTCCCCACTAGATAACAGGGGCCTAATTCACTAAACTCGCATCTTTGCGATCTCGCAGTGCAATGCTAAAAGACTTGCAAAGAGGATGCTTTGTTGTCTAGCAGAGCCTAAGAGAGCTGTGTGAATTAGGCCCTAGAATTACATGTGACCTGAAACTTGTTACAAGTGTCCCCACTAGATAACAGAACTACATGTGACCTGAAACCTGTTACAAGTGTCCCCCACTATATAGCAGAACTACATGTGACCTGAAACCTGTTACAAGTGTCCCCCACTATATAACAGAACTACATGTGACCTGAAACCTGTTACAAGTGTTCCCCACTATATAACAGAATTACATGTGACCTGGGGTGGGATGCAGCCCAGTGGTAAAGCACTTGTTTGATCCACGGTCAGTCTGGGAGTGATCCCTGTTGGTAGGTCCATTGGGCGTTCCTCATTCCAGCCAATGCACCACAGCTGGTATATCAAAGGCTGTGGTATGTGCTGTCCTGTCTTTGAAATGGTCCATATAAAATATCCCTTGGTACTAACAGAAAAATGTAACAGAAATATGTAACATGTTTCTTCTCTAAGATAATATGTCAAAATTATCAAATGTTTGACATCCAATAGCCGTTGATTAATAAATCAATGTGCTCTAGTGGTGTCATTAAACAAAACAAACTTATACCTGTGACCTCAACTGACATAAGAAGTAACTATTACATGTGATCAAAAGAATTTTTTTTTTTAAAGTGTTTTCACTGTATTAAAGAATTGTCCTGACTAGATAAATGAATTGTGCTCTCACTAGATAAAAGAATTAAGTGTCCTTGCAAGATAAAAGAATTAAGTGTCCTAGCAAAATAAAAGAATTTACAGAAGCATGCAGCAAGTATCCTTGGGGTAACAAGCTAACCGAATTACAGAATTTGATCAGATAGAGAGAGAGAGAGAGAGAGAGAGAGAGAGAGATGCCTGGTATGTATTCACCAGAGGTATGGTTTATTTAAATTCCACTGAGACATATGCATGTATTCAATAGATGCTTATTGGGTTACTGAGAGCACAACCATACCTGGCAGCATGAATGGCATGAGAGGCAACTAAGTGCCCATACACATGCAGATAATATCACTTAGTTACCATTACCATCAACACAGCAAACAGAGATTAAAACCAGATATCCAATATACATTGTATGAACACGATATTAGAATCCAGAAACATGACACTTACTTTAATTTTTAATTTACACAATTTATTCTTTGTATTTTGAAATGAACTGATTAAAGCACAATGATCTAATTTTATTATATTATTATTATTATTATTATTATTATTATTATTATTATTATTTTAAATACATTGTAATTTCAAAGAGTTAAAGACGAAGTTGTTGAAGTAAACCTAATGTTTCTTACCGGCAAAGTCTGAGCAGAGTTCTCCATCAACATTGGGAAAGTTTGGATAGGGGCTTGGTCAATAGAGGGTACCAACGGGCTGGGACCAGGTCCAGGGTTCGCGACCCTCACCAACAAGCTACGATCCAATAATCCAATGTGAAAATACATAAATTATTCACCAATACGGCCCAGGACGTCTAAAGTGGGAGAAACGCACAAGAGATGTGCTACAATGCGCAGTGCATGGGAGTTAATGAATTTACCCGATCGGACCATATTTACAATGTGATTGGCTTGCAGAGCATTGCAGATGAGTGCCCAGTAAGCATGCTCCCACAATCATCATTTCCAACTACCCTGATCTGCTTAATGGATCGTGTGTATCCCAAGAGAGGAGACAACTCCTGTCCTCCGCTGCCTCATATATTGGCACAGGCCGCTAAGGCCCAGCATTTATTCCGTAACGGAGACGGGATAAATGCAAATTGGCAGCATACATTATTAATAGAAAACGGTGCGAGTTTGATGGCATGCCTTTGTTGTTTGATGTAAGAGCAGTGGTGTGCGACTGAGAAGAGCAGAATCAATAGCAATCAACGGGCCATCATTTGAAATAAACTCCACGTTGTAACAAAAGCCGCACACCGTTTCCAGCACTATCTGATGACACAGGCGCAAGATGGCATTAATTTGTAATGACGTATGTTTTAAAAAAAAACCTAAAATGTATGCACTTTTATGTTCTGCTGTTTTAATCTGAGCCAGGGTATTAATCTATGAACAGCACTAACAGACACAGCTAATAAATAATATAAAGGTACATACGTATATACTAACAAGAATTCTGCGCAATTAGATGTCTTGTTGACTATAAACTATTCAATGTCTCACTTACCATAAACTATTTAATGTCTCACTTACCATAAACTTATTCAATGTCTCACTTACCATAAACTATTTAATGTCACTCACAGAAAGAAAAGTTTTCTTTAACGATGCACTCAACACAATTTAATTACGGTTATATATGGTGGCAAACATGTTGGTAAGGACCACAAAGATTATTAGAGAGGAAACCTGCAGCTTTTTTTTTTTTCACATGCATTATGATGAACATCTGTAGGAGAAACTACAAACCAAGTGTAATAGATCTTGAATTTATAACTTATGAGAAGTTTAACTGAATATGAAACTTTAACAAGCTAAATTCAAAATGTATCCATTGCCACCTCAAAAGTAATATCTTTATCAATAGAGCACATCTCTTTTTGAAGCATTATTAAATATGTCAATAAATGTTTTTAGTCAATTGATAGAGTAAATTATAGTAAATTAAAATCCTGTTTTAAGTCTAAATCACACTACTTAATATTTTGGTCAATGTCAAAAGAACACACCTTTCAGTATATTAAAATCCTGTTGATATTTCAAATGAGCACACCTCTTATCATTACAGTCAATGTCAACAGAGTAGTGTATTAAAAGTCTGTCAATGTCGATAAAGCACACCTCTTAGTGATACCATCAATGTTGACATGAATGAATGAATGAATGAATGAATGAATGTTTAATGACACCCCAGCACGAAAAATACATTAGCTATTGGGTGTCAAACTATGATAAACACATTTTAATTACAGTTATATGGCATTAAACATATAGTTAAGGACCACAGTTAATGATAGAGGAAACCCACTGCCACCATGCAATGGACTACTCTTTCAGATTAGCAGCAAGGGATCTATTATATGCAGCATCCTACAGACAGGATAGCACATATCATGGCCTTTGTCACACCAGTTGTAAAAGTACTGGCTTCAATGTCAACAGAGCACTCCTCTCGGTGAATTAAAATCCTGTGGCTTGTGTCGATAGTGCACACCTCTCAGCGAATTGAAAGTCCTGTCAGTATGTCACAGAGCATGTGTCCTGTTAAAGCATAAGTCAGTTATTGTGCCAGTGAGAAAATGGATCACAGATAACTCTAAACCAAGCTGCTTACCCAGCTTGTTCTCTCTGTAACTGAAAGCTATCCACCATATTAATCTGGTGCTGTCAGCAAGATCTCTTTAAAACAATTACTACAGACAAGATTGCAACTTCAAGGGATTTGCTGTGACAGGTAAAATTGACAATTGCTATCAACACTGACAATTCATACATTAGCTAACAACAAGCTAAAGAAGAAAAAACCCAAGAAGTATGGTCTAATTATAGAGAAGATCGATTGCAGTGGACAAAAATGTATTACTTTATCTATTTTTTTTCTGGTTTTATTCATTTCTTTTTCTCTCTTTTTTTTTTATGAATACATACTGTTTTGTTATATATTCCATATGGTTGTAGAAGCTAGCTATTGTCAATAATGTTTGCATACTCGCCCTAAAAAAACATAGAATATTACAAATTACCATTTAGACAATATGACAAAGAACATCAGAATAAGATTACAAATAGGAGTTTGAAAAGTATTCAATTTCAATGTCTTTGTTTCACAAAATTCTGTCCTCTGTGTTTTATTCATTGTTAGCATTTACACAAATTTATATATTTTATTTATTAAACTTTTAACATTTTGTTGCCCAACTGACAGCAGTGAAGCACCACAAACAGAACCCAACGATCGAGTGTTTGAGCATTAATCAATAAAGGGCTGGGATTTTGCTCAGTCAGTAAAACACTCACATAAGATGCATGGATTGAAGGATCTAAGTTCAAACCTCCTCGTTGGAGTCATTGGGTTTTCCCCCATCCCAACCAGTGTCCCACTACTGGTATATCAAAGGCCTGTCTGTGGGAAAGTGCATATAACACAAACCTTGCTACTAATGGAGGACTACAAGTCAGAATTATTAAATGTGTAACATCCAATAGACCATGACTAATTGATCAACCTACTCAAGCAGTGCCGTTACGGTAAAAAAATAAAAAAATAATCAATATAACACAAAGTACCCTATGTACAGGTATTATAATTGATAACATTACAATTGCAATTACATGTAGTTTCGAGCTGGTTTTAAGGGTTCAGTGCAGAACAGTAATTGGGGATTTATTCATCATGTGAATAGTGTGCTGTCTATGCAGTCTGTGCACATTTAGTACATCAGTTTGTAATAGTACTGCTCCATAATAATAATTTAAAAAATAATAAATAATTAATTACACCTTAATAAAGGCTGAGGCAAATCATATTCCAAAAATATGACTCGAGTCATCTAAGTAATCACATTAATAAATTAACACGTGAAGACAAGCACCTACAGAGGTTGAAGGGACAAGGATGGGAAAGTGAACATGCTCTGTCACAGATGGACATATGGATCCGGAGGTGTGCCCCCATACAAACCTTTTTTAATATTTTCTTTAAAAAAAAAAAAAGTTCTGTTTTGGTAATTGATAAAAAAAGAAAGTCTGTACAATTTCATAGAAAGAAAAAACAAAGTAATAAATGTTTTGCAATGTCTATAACTCTTTTTAAAAAAATGAAAAAATGAAAAACAAAATATAAATGAATTTTTTTTTTTTTTTTTTTAAAGTTCCAGAGAATATTTAGTGCTTTACCAGGTCTTTTTTTCTATTGCTAGCAAACATTTTTTTTTTTTCACCAACCAATCTCAGGATTGTTTTCTTCTAACAATATTTATCTATTTCAGTCTAGAAGCATCCTTTCTTTGTACTCTCTTTCATTAGGCATACACCACAGACAACAGAGTAGCTTGATTTACTTACACAATGTGAATCTACAAGATTACAAACAGTATATTAAAAAAAATATTTCCATAATCTTAAATAAGAAAAAATGTTTTTAAAAATTGGTTTTAAAATATGAAGCCAAAAAACAATATGGCAGACAAATAAATTAAGATTTTTTTTTAAAAGCAAGAAGAAGAAAAAAAAAGAAGGGAGAAGCATTTTGGCTTTGAAGTTTGATAAAAGTTCAAAGCAGATGCTTACTAATTAGTGAGAAAATCACATGCCTGATTAACATTCTGCCAGTAATGGGAAACATGACAACACATGAAATGACGAGAACTAGGTCAATGTACTCGGCACTTGTAGAATGATAATAGCACACCAATACAGCAAGAAACAAAAGAAATAATTGCACTGTATTTCCAATTACTGCCACTGTAGCTACTAATAATAATAGTATTCACAAAAATTCAATATCCAGACTAAATGTGGAAATAGTGGAATGTTAAATATTGTAATGAGGCAGACTACTGCACAATGAGTCAGAGAAACAATATGCACACAAGTATGCCCTAATCCATAACAGTAATTTCTCCAGGGAATAAGTGGCTGGAGTTCATAGAAAAATTATATACACATAAAAAAACCAGTCATTAATATATGAAAGAATAAGCTTGAACAATAATGAAAAGGATACTAAAACCCCCCAGACAAGACATCCCCCCCCCCAACAAAATACCTCTCCCCCCAAAAAAAACCAACCTCTTAGGTCATCAATAAATTTGATAAAAAAATTTAAAATATTTAATGACAAACATGTTTGTCTTGTATAATCCCTGATTACAGTTATAACATGTCAGACAGTACAGTGCTAAGGCTAATAGGTACTGGGTTCATCTCCTGGACTGGCTCCCCAAAATAATCAGTTTGAAGTGCTCAGAGGGGAAGTGTAAAGGAACTGCACTGACTTCTGTCTCATTAATCACAAATAAATGACCATGAACCTCCACCCTGGACTGACAGACCGCACAGATAACCAAGATGTAGGCCCAGGACAGCATGCTGCAACCTTAACTGGATTAGTTAAAATAAAGTTAAAGCAAATAGTACATAGGGCATGTACTTGTACTGCCAATAAATTCAAACATATTTTAAATGCCATACATATTTTATTGAACATAACACACTGCGATATGAACTACAGCATGAGAAGAAACCTGTTTCCATCACATTAGCCATTCTTTCAATTAATAACAAGGTGGCTTTTACACACTTTCAAACAGGACAGTACACACCAATGTTTTTGATCCACCATCTGTGAAACACTGAGGTAAATATAATTTCACATGATGTTCTTGACATCCAACTATCCTTCAGTACACCTGTAGGTCTTAAAATTCAATAAATAATTCCTAAGGACAAAACACCTGACAATTCACCAACCATCTGTTGGCAGCAGTCACTACTATACTAAAGACTGTGGAATGTGCTGTCCTGGGTAGGGAAAAAAGCATATAAAGGCTCTATTATTTAACAATCTACATGTATGACTGACACCTAATTGCCATCAAATGCCACAAAACCCCCAAATATGTTGAATGAGTCATTAAATAAAACATTCCTTCTTTCCTTCCTAATTGCCACTGATTAGAAATATTCTGATGTGTTATCCAACAAATACTGCTTTCTTTTTCAACTGTCCAACATCAATAATTTCCCCTTGAGCCTAAGAAACCCTCACCACCATCTGGCTCAATAGGGTTGAGGACCTTTCAAAATGAGAGAGAATTCCATGACATCTAGACTGAACTTGTCAACAAACCTGTTTATGACAGGTGATTGATGCCACACACCTACACATACAGGTTGTTTTTCTGATTACCTATAATATACTGTATGGTGGGTGGGTGGTGTCTGCCTATAATAACAAAATGCAAAGTGAACTTAAGTTTGGTTAATATGTATCATTTATCAGCTAATTTGAAATGAAAATCAAATAAATACAATTATTAACTAGAAAAGAAAACTGTCATATTTTGTTTGGCCAACTGGAACCTGAATTTGGCAACAGATTTTTGGTGTTAATTTGTTAAAACTTCTAAAAAAAAAAACCCCACCATAACTTCTTTTTTTTTAAATTGTTGGGGGGGAAGAGGGGGCAGGGAGCTTCCAGTTTAAACTGATGAGTAAAGAGTGGCATCTAAAAACAAGTTATTTAGTAACACAGTTACGTTTTGTATTATACACCTTGAGAGAAAAACAAGGTGTCCTCCCATGCAAGATGGCTGCTTAGTGAAGGTGGTTGCTAAATCGGGTTTGACAATTACTGTAAAACCATTTTTATAATTCCTCCTAGCCAACACTGTCAGTTATCTTTTCTCAAGACACACAGCGCACAGGGCACCGCAGGAGTTATATTCATATTTGATAAGTTGCATGAATTCATAGGGCACCGGGGACGAAGTTTGATCTTTGCATGGAGTCCCCGTCGTCATATATCAAATGAGGATATGGCAAATACGCTGAAAATTATTGATAATTTTGCCTGCTGTAAAACCCGTGGGAGAGTTGGAACTATTCAACAAATTGATGAGGTGTGAAGCTAAGCCGCTGCCTACAAAATTACACACACCTAACGATCTACAGACCTGACCAAACCTGTATCACAGTACATGTTACTGCCTACTAAATAATATTAAACTAGGTGCCTACTACAATATACCTAAGGATCTACAGACCTGATCAAACATATATCACAGTAGGTGTTACTGCATACTAAATAATATTAAACTAGGTGCCTACTACAATATACCTAACGATCTACAGACCTGACCAAACCTATATCACAGTAGGTGTTACTGCATACTAAATAATATTAAACTAGGTGCCTACTACAATATACCTAAGGATCTACAGACCTAATCAAACCTATATCACAGTAGGTGTTACTGCCTACTAAATAATATTAAACTAGGTGCCTACTACAATATACCCAAGGATCTACAGACCTAATCAAACCTGTATCACAGTAGGTGTTACTGCCTACTAAATAATATTAAACTAGGTGCCTACTACAATATACCCAAGGATCTACAGACCTAATCAAACCTGTATCACAGTAGGTGTTACTGCCTACTAAATAATATTAAACTAGGTGCCTACTACAATATACCCAAGGATCTACAGACCTAATCAAACCTGTATCACAGTAGGTGTTACTGCATACTAAATAATATTAAACTAGGTGCCTACTACAATATACCTAAGGATCTACAGACCTGACCAAACCTATATCACTGAAGGTGTTACTGCATACTAAATTATACTCAAGGATGTATAGACCTGACCAAAACTATATCACAGTAGGTGTTACCACCTACTAAGTTATACCTAACGATCTACAGACCTGACCAAACCTATATCACAGTAGGTGTTACTGCCTACTAAATAATATTAAATTAGGTGCCTATGAATTACACTTTTAAAAGTAGAAGAAAAGGTGTATAAACATGCCTACCAAATGAATGAGTCCAAAATGACAAAAAAGACTGACACACAAGGTGTATTCATAATTACAGCTCCAAGTCAAAACCCTCTACAGCGTGTTTTGGTAATCACTTTAGTATTTAATTCTTTTAAAAAAATCACTTTAAAGTTATATTTAAAAATTATAATAAACTTTAGGAGGGAAAAAAGAAAAGAAAAAAATGTTGTATCTTTAGGCATGTGGCCAATACAGATTAACTGGTTTGCATGCTACACCCATTGGACAATTACAATATCCATGGTAACCAACGTGTGTCCCATACATCTTACTATCAGACACTAATAACAGTTTCGCATTGTTGAATGATGATATGTGATTTGATGCCCACAGCTTCAACTTGAGTAAATACAGAGTAATTTCAAATAAAACTGGAATTTTTTTTACCACAATTTCAACCTGATATAAAACTAGGTCAAGGGTTTTTCTTTATTATTACAAATGTTGTCAGGGGTTTGGTTGAAGTTGTTTTATAAGAATCTTTTTTTAATCAGTATGTAACTATCTAAAAATGTTATTTTATACAATTGTTATAATTTAACAAAGACTTGTGTGTGTTTGTGATATTTATTAAGTAACTGCAATCAAGTCTATGAATAGACCATGGTGCTAAAAAAGGTAAAATTTAATTGTAAGATAACAAGTCATGTTTTTATTCATTTTGCAATAAATAAGTATCTTTATAATGTTATTTTAGAAAAATGTATTTCTAATTTACATTATTATTTATACTTATTACTTACAGTTGCAATGTTAGATTAAATCAATCTTTATAAAATGTAAGGATGGCCTGAACTAAATAACAATTTCCTTTGATAATTGATACACATTCTAACTATGCACTGGAAAACAGACCCTATTTCCAACTGGTAACCAATCCATGTACTTAATGACAGGAAAACAGTAAAGAGTAAATCACGGGTAGTTTGATAAAGCCGGAGTAATCCAATGAATCGTGTGTGTAAAAAAACACCCTCAACTAATACCAGCAATGTTGACAGTGACCATAAATACAAGACAGATTCCAACGCATCACCGGTTCCAAGACAACGGAGAAGACCGCGATAATGGTTGTCAATTCTGCGCTGACAAACAATAAATATTACTCGGAAAAATATTGGCATGCATAATCTCAATTGGTGTCGCTTTACGACATGGCCATGAAAAACATTATTTTGCTTTTATAGTCTCCGACATCGTGACAAACATAATAGAGGAACATGCTCGATTTCTCACAATTAGAAAACTCGCACAAATCAATTTAGTGTTTCAAATTTATTGATAGAAAAAATCAGGACGAGTCTAACGAAGTTTGGTCTAATTCTGTTAAGATTTATTGACTCAAAATGGCTGTAAAACATGCTAAAACACAGAAGACAACTCGACCAGAAAGTGTAGGGTAGAAATAACTTAACAAGAATAGACATATGTCACATTGTGATAAATGTTCACACACTAATGAAATATGGATTCAATCACGTCAGAAGAAAATCTCAGTTTATTTATTTCTGCAGGTATTCTCATAGAAAATGATTGAATTAATGAAAAACAATTTCACTGACAGTGATAAGGAGAGAAGATCGTGGTATGAATATATTGAGTACTTGACCGAAAAGAAATGGGACCAATAGAATTAAATGCATCCAGTCTAGATTTGGAAACCTGCCAAAAACTTGTGTAACAACAAATAAATAAATAAATAAATAAATAATTAAATAAATTATCCGTGGCAGCCATTTTGTTGCTGTTTTATCTAGTTTCATCATGATAAATAAGGTGTATGGAATTAAATTTTGACGGTCAGTATTTACAGTGCAACATATAACATTTTACTAATAAGGAAATTATGATATTATGAAAAACATTTATTTTATTTAATATTGTTTTAATCACACATGGTAGCATACTAAAGGAGGTGTCATTGATGACGATTTCATGTTTAAACAGCACAACATCAGTTTAGCCACATGTATGTTTCCTCTAACCTACTGGGCTGAAACACACCACAACTGTGTACTTGTCATCAGATCTGCAAGGACCAGTTTCAACCTTGCTGAACAGGGACATATTTTAAAACCAAATCATTATCAGTCAATTCATGTATCATCAACCACTCCTTCAATTCAAAATCATTTATTGGGCATTGCTTTGGTCATCTACAGATGTACTGAGGAAATACACATACAATGAAGAAATGATGTTCACTTCATGATTTTGAAGTCACAAAACGTAATTCCCGAAAAATATATGGATGGATGTCAAAGTAACATTGACGATGCTTCAGAATGTATGGCCTTACTTAACACACAAAGAGACAACTGAAGCAGACGTGAAACCACATTATCATTAAATCTTTTATGGATTTTATTTTTAATTCCAAATTATTATCAGTACATTACTATTAAAAATAGAACAAAAACTTGTTTAGTAACAATCAATCTGTACGATAGTCTAGTTTTTCCTGTAATGTGTTAACCATATTCCTTGGTGGTGACTGGTAATGGACGTAACGCCTGTTAAACCCAATCCTTGCTGCACCAGTTTTATGAAGCGATAACGGATGAACCGTGTTACTTAAGGACTTGAGCTTTAAAGGGATCAGCTTCCTGACAGCCAGTGTATTCAAAGACAACGCGGCGAGCAAGACGGCCGGGAGATGTCTCCGTGCATGGATCTCTCTGGTGATTATCCGCATCCATTTATATGGCACTTAATGTGTGGGACAGCTCAACAGAAGCCGACACCAGTGCCTGATCAATACAATACAAACGGCAGCCCACTTGTGCTTCGCTCGTTTCACAACTAACTCCTTCCCATTTGCAGGTATTCTCACAAAATATCTGCAGCGCTGCCAACAATTGTGCATTCTTTTAATGGACTCATCTTTTGACGGCAATGATGCTTCTGTGACACTTGTAAGCACACTATTGATTCTCCAATAAATACAGGGCTGTGAAGAGTGTTTAACGAGTTGAACATTATCTGTGGAAAAGGCTGAAATGCGACACTTTGCTTGTCACACAAATGGAAATGATACAGACATATTCAGTGTTTATTTATCTTTGCAATATGTGTTTTAACGGATATTTCTTCAGTTTTGAGTAAATATAGAGGCAAAACCAGTCTTTTAAATTACAAATATATACTATATTAACAATTTTTAAAACCAAAAAAGTCTATCTAAATGTTTATTTAACTATACTCCAACCACATTGAGCACTGAAAATTATCCATCAAAAACATAGAAAGGTCATACAGTACTTTTTCACAAAGACAAAACAATAAACACACAAGACAGACCAGATTAATGTTAATGTGTTCTATGCACTACTCATTAGCAATGGTTATGAACATTTTGCTGCTACCATCACTACTCAAAAGTGTTTGGTCATCAGTGGTAGAAAAACAATCTTAAGGTCAACAATTGGTGCAGCCAAACATGAAACACAACAGCAAACAATGCACCACGACTACTTATTTATAGAGAAACACAATTAGCGATTAATTCCACGAAAAGTTCCATCATGCAGGGTGTTGTTTGCCACCTATTAATCAAATTAGCTATGAACTTTTAGAATCTATCATCCACAAATATCGCACTTCCCACTTAGAAATATCACCTGCCTCCCCAAGGGCAGATAACCACATTTACACCTCACAGGGAGTATTTATGCCAAGGCAAAGTTTGCATAAATCATGACTACAGTTTGTAACTGAGACTCACCCGAAGGTATTATTACAGCCAATCAACATAGTTTTCACATAAAGCAGTTCTCGGACAATTCGGGGACCTGAGGTGAAAATGACATAGGATGGACACAAAATCCAGAAGACCGTGCAGTCTAGTAAAGTTGAGGGCGACTGTGTAATTTCACCAAAGAACAAGAACGGGTTTTCGATAGTGCTAAGATCCGGAATTATGAAAAACTCCAGATGCTTTTTTTTATCTCTGTGGTACAGTACCAACATATGTTTCTACAATTAGACATTACAGTGTTATGTCTGTACATCTTTTCCAAACAATGGAATCAATAATCAGTTTTAAGCTACAGTTAGACATTACAGTGTTATGTCTGTACATCTTTTCCAAACAATGGAATCAATAATCAGTTTTAAGCCTCATCTCAGATCGAAATTTCCACTACCTCAGGTATACTTTTTTTCTATTCTATTATAGTAACCACCCAAAATATTCACATCATTCATTAATTTAAACAAAACATTTAATGGCACATTATATACATAAAAGTACAAGACAAAAAGTAATCGCACTCGTTAAAGTAAAGTAATAAAAGAAATACATGAAAATAAGTGTTGAGAAAATAGGACAAGTGAGAACAAAATGAGAATTACGACAAGCCAGAAATAATGGCCAATCCGGCTGATCGACACACACGTGGGAAATCTTCCAACAGTTTAAAGCACAACATGTTCAGTAATAAAACCAAAGGCCTTTGATAATCAGTAACTACTGCCATAATTAGAAACGAAAATTAGCCACTTCCCGCCCATATTAAAGCATGTTCACTGAAGCATGCATACAGGAAGATTGTCGAAGCATGCGGAATTGACAGCAAGTGACCAGCGGCAGCAGTGGTCAGCAACTGTGCGTGGACCAGGCAATCATCTGTGTTAGAAGTATTGTTAATTCACTTTCAACTCAGTTTTGTTGTACACTGAATACAAAGTGCTAACACAATCAGCGATTACCAAATAACACTTGACAAGGAAATTTTTTCATTGGTTTGTGGGTTTTTGCTGTTGTGGGGGGGCGGGGGTTGGTTAGTTGTTTTTTTTTGGGGGGGGGGGTGTTTTTTTTTGGGGGGGGGGGGGCAGAAGTTGCTGTTTTGGTGTGAGGGGTTGGCAGCTGTTGTTTTGGAAGGGAGAGGGGGCCATGTATGTATTGGTAAAGCACTGTATTAATACATAAATTGTGTGCATCTTAATTTACCAGGACCGGCCTCAGTTTCATCGTGGTTAGGTCATCGGTCTACAGGCTGGTAGGTACTGGGTTTGGATCCTAGTCGAGGTATGGAATTTTTAATCAAGATACCGACTCCAAACCCTGAGTGAGTGCTCCACAAGGCTCAATGGGTAGGTGTAAACCACTTGTACCGACCAGTGATCCATAACTGGTTCAACAAAGGCCATGGTTTGTGCTATCCTGCCTGTGGGAAGCGCAAATAAAAGATCCCTTGCTGCTAATCGGAAAGAGTAGCCCATGTAGTGGCGACAGCAGGTTTCCTCTCAAAATCTGTGTGGTCCTTAACCATATGTCTGACGCCATATAACCGTAAATAAAATGTGTTGAGTGCGTCGTTAAATAAAACATTTCTTTCTTTCTTTCTTAATTTACCACGTAAACCTACATTTAAATAAGACACTGTTGCAAACTGCATGTTACAAGTTGTTGTTTCATGCAAAAACAACTGACATAGCTGATATTTTTAACTATATTAGCTGCAAGTATATATAGGTGCAAGTTTATACAGAAACTAAATGAAAACAAATTGTTTCTTCATATGGAAACCAAAGAAAGTTTTTTTTTAAACGCTATTTGCTCAAGAATGATTGTTTTGGACATTCTTCACCTAGAAATTTCTATAACACTTAAACAACCATTCCCAACTTATTATGATACCTGTCTTATGCAAACCAACTAAAATGATACCAAAATTAGTATCCTATGTACAGTGTTGCTAATCAATTTACTGAGATTTTCATTAATTCTGAGTGAAGACAATGGAATCAATCAGGTGAAAATAATGAAAGCCTTCTGATCCCTGGTGTAATGTAAAAAGGACAAATTGAATTATTAATTAGTATTACATTGACAAGCCTGGCCAGACCTAACTTTTTCAAGCACAAATATTTCAAAATGAAAATAGATTAGCTAAAGAAATTGATGAAATATTTTAAAAACAAAATATGTTAAAGTTTGTTTTGTTTAATGACACCACTAGAGCACATTAAGTTATTAATCATCAGCTATTGGATGTCAAACATTTGGTAACTTTGACATAGTCAAAGAGAGGAAACCTGCTACATTTTTCCATTAGTAGTATGGGATCTTTTATATGTACCACCCCACAAACAGGACAGAACATACCACAACCTTTGATGTACCAGTTGTGGTGCACTGGCTGGAATGAGAACAAGATATGTGTACTTCTGCCCAATTAAGGCCTAGTTTTAATGATATGACAAAACATTATTATTTTTTTTTTTTAAATGAAATAATTTTTCTTTATACCTACTCTTTTCGATGCGAGTAGTAAAACAGTATTTTACACACTAGGTCAAAAAGCTCTTTATTGCTATAAGATCAAATGAGTAGTTATTTTTAAAAATTTGCAGAAAAGCACTTCTTTTGGGCGAATAAATACTAAAATCCATGCAATAGTTTTTCTGACAACTGCACAAATATGTTTCAATCACATTAAAAATAAAGTCATTTAATCTTGTATATAAACCAGTTTAGACCGTTGCTTATTGGCTGGCAAAAGAACCACTTGTCTCTTAACATCCCATCGTGCCAGTGTACCAAACACTGCTACTACTAATATTACATTTGTTAATTAGTTGGGTTTTTTTTTTTTTTTACTTATTTATCTCGTTAGTGTAATACATATATCTTTTAGTAGTTGCTAAAAGTAAGACAACAAATGCCTGTATATCAGCACTTAAGTGTAGATTAAATATATTAAGCAGTTGAACTACCTTAATGACAGCATGCTATTTTTTATTTTTTATTTTAAATACAGAATAGCTAGTTAATGACGTCGGATATCTGCTTTATCCTCTGAAGGTAAGCATGGGAAATTCTGCGATGGTCTGCCGAGCGGAATTTCTCATTTGGCCTGAACAGGATAAAGCAGATATCTGATGTCATTAACTAGTTATTATCTTTATCCTCTAGACCATAAAAATTAAGGGGAAAAGCTATCATTTTTGTTATTTCAGCCACATTGTGTGATGTCAAAAGTCATATCCTGCTTTATCTGTCATCATATACTGTCATAGAAGCGGTGGTTGCAGGATAAAAGCTATTAACTATTTGCATCTATGTGTAGTTTTACATTTGTCTCACACCTAAGGTGTCGTTAAACATTCATTCATTCATTCATTCTATGTAATTTCTGTGGTTAAATTACAACTGCAAAAAACATTTTAAGTACAAACATGCATTACTTTTTTTTTCTTTAAAGAAAAAGTCATCGGGATTGATGCAAAAATTATAGGCTCTGCATGCCATGCATTTAAATCATTATTTAAATTGGTGTTCAAGAAACCTTTAAAAAACCCATTTTTGATAGTGATGATGTTTTTCAGACATATTAATCATTACAGAGTGCAATGTAATGTAAAGCAAACTGGTGTATTTGTTATCAATGCACAGCAGAATTTTAAATAAATAAATAAATAAAATAAAAACTTGAAACTTTCCACCGATTTCTACTTCATTGCTTCGGAACACTGACTGAATGTTCAGCTCTTCTGTTTGACACTCTGGGATTAGAACTGCTGTTTATCTAGATTAATTTAATTTCAGCCCGCCCAAGAAAGGAACAAATGGAAGGTTGTTAGAACTGACAGTATATCTGTGTATTATTTACAGCATCGTGAGGCAATAATTGATCACTATGGACTGTTCTATCCAGCCTCTAACTGCTACCATGAAGCATTTGTTCAGAAAATTGCACCCCTTGGGCCACACTATGTTGCAAATTACCCATATTGAGTAGTCCTGGGATGGTTGAAAATTGATTTCAAATTGCAGCTGGCTGCAAGACTGGGGATTGCTTTGTTTCTCAATCGCGTACAGGTGCTTGATTACAATACTAATGCCTTGCCAGAAGCTCTAATACCTCAGGACTCTGGCTGCTGGTAACACACACACACCGCTGGTCATTCATAGGTCTACCAGTGCTTAGCAGCATTACAGCATCAAACACAGTTGGCGTTTTGATATCCTCTGAATCCAATACTAATTGGAACAAGTTTTAAATAACCAATGCCGTCTGTTTATAATTAATACAAATAGAATGTAGACTGTTATGATCTTGTTCCATTCCTAGGGCACATTTCCAGAGTACATCAAACATTTTTAATGAAAGTCGTTTCTGAAGAACAAAGGTTAATTTTAATAAGACTAATTAGTGATAAGGAGATCATAATTTATTGTTAAGACCATCCCATTTAAAAAAAAGAAGAAGCAGAAGGATGTTTTCCTTTGAGGTTATTCAAATACACAGACAGTGGAAATAACTCGAGTATTAAACTAATTGTTGTTCACTGACCACCGTAGAAAGTTAATAAATTATTTAATCATGCCCAGAGTGTAACCACAAGGGAACAACTTAGCTGACAGCAAGGAACTTGCATGTCTTCAAACCACGGGTAATACCACTCTTAGATTAGTAAACTGCAAAATATCTAGTACGTTGGGGAAATTAACCATTAATTATTCATGCCCTTGCGTGTCATTAGAACTGCTTGTCCAACTTGCTGATGTCCTACAAGATCTATGCTTCAGTGGTGTGATATATAAAAAAAGAAGTTTAACAAACAAAAAAAACAAAAAAAAAAACCCACCATTAAAAACACAAAACCAACATGACATTCAATATTTTAGAAAGTGGTAGAAATTGAATGAAAACACATTTCAGAAAGTAAAATTTATGTTTAGCTCACTGTTTAATCAATGGGATCACAATGGTATAGGAAAAGTAAATTGCCATCACACAGGTAACCTTTTCTATTAGTAGAAAGATGTACTTTTTCACACATGACAGCATATACCACAACTGTATATGATAACTTATTTTCTTACACACCCGTTGGTGAGAACATCATTCGTTATTTTAGGTAATACATACTTGTTAACACATGTACGTGTGTTAACAATTTCAAGACATACGACTGGCTACGCCTAGGTGATGACCAGGTCACCAGTGCCATATATCCAATCAAAAAACTGCATGACCGAAATCAATTACACTGACATATAGTTAACCTGACAATCATTTGTCTGTGATGCATAAGTGCAAGGGCATATAAAAAATAGAATAATACGTTTACGTCTATTATATGCCATTTATCTTACAACTCACTTAAAAACATATCAAACTCGATTTTGCTTGTTAGATACATTTTATAAAACATTTTATAATCTCGTAACAGCCACTATGTATTATTCTCTATTTATACTGTGTCACAAATAGTTACAGGAATCATAACACAATGCTTAAATGTGTCGCCAATCGAAATTTTGAGTACAAATTATTTCCTGCTGTAGTATCTTGCACTTTCAAAATGATTGGATTTCCAAAATTGAACAGTACAAGAAACTGAGATGCTTGTATTGCAGGATCTAACCTCCTCAGTGGACTTATTCTCTGTTTGGGTTCCCCCCTGCAGGGCTTCTAGAAAATTTTTTAAATACACTATCCATGGGATAAGTGATTTTAAAAATTTAACTAGGCACGATTAAAGATTCACTAGCCCTAGTTTACTTTTAAGTTAATACAATTTTACTAAATATAGTAATAATCAGATGTGTCACCTAAAGAGAGAGATAAAGATTAAAAACACTAACATAGAGGGTAGGGATGGGGTCAGGATATTTATATTTACAAAACAGACTTAACTGCAACATTTGACCCCAAAACAATTCTTTAGCCATTGGGCATGACAGTAGATATTTACTAGCCCAACATTGAATATCACTAGCCATGGGAGTGGGGCTACCATAATCTAGAAGCCCTGCCCTGTCCAATAAGTGCCTTACAACTGGATAATCAAAAGAATTGTATTGACCTGTCTAGGGAAAGGTGCATAATATAAAAGATACCTTGTTGCTCATGGAAAAAAATAACAGGTTTCCTCTCTGTCTTGTAAACATTTTTTTACAAAATGTTTGAAATCTGATGATTAATCAATGTGCTCTAGTGGTGTCGCTAAACAAAAATTTTTAATTTCGTTTCTTCAGCAAGCTATCAAATTTGAACAGGTTTCTCAGTCCATTGTTAATTAAACGCTAAATCTAATAATGGAGATATAAATTAAAGTTATCAACATTTTTTAAAAACACGAGTTTTAACTACATTTGTTTAATCATCATACACTTCAAAGTCACATTATTTTAATTGTGCCTTTGCTAACTGATCATGACCTAAATTTGGTATTGCAAACTGTTAAAGACCTAGTGAAACATTCATGTGGCACATTCTTATTCAACACTTCCAATTGATTTACCATTATCAACCACGAAAAGCTTTATGCACTGTTTCTTGTTGTGAGGGTAGAACACCTGTTAACAATACTGTGAGCGGTACTTACAGGTAGTTTTATAGCCAGTGCATGAGACGAATGCAAACTGTACAACAGCCAAATGGAGCTGAAACACAATGGATGTTCAGAGCCTGGGCAGACCATTCATTCCATACAAAGACATATGGTCACAGCTTGTCACGTAACTTGGTAGTGTTTCCAAATTAGTAACAGCTATAAAGTACTACTGACACAAAGAAATCAAATCAATAATGTATTATATTTAGAACTATGCCAACATTAATACCTCCCCCCTATCCCTACTTTAATCTAAAAAATAATGTTTAATAGTTTTGTGATTTCATCATAGTAGATTTGAATGTGCACACTGGTAGATTGCTGTTTCAAAGACAGATCCAATACTAGTACATCAAGGGCTGCCTACGGCAGGGTTTCTGTCAGAGGGTACAAAGGGTAAAATTACGTACCCTAAAATCTTGCAAATCAATGGATTATTTTTATAATTCTTAGAAAGTTTATAGTAAGAGAATTGTTAAAGTACATGAAAGGCAATGTCCAAATTTCAAAAGATTGGAAACCCACAACTAACTAGATCGGTTTTGTCTTCATTACATACCCTCAAATTACTTTCTGGCAGAAAGCCATATATGGGTACCTTCATCTACAACATCCCTTCCTTCTTTGGGTAGCGTAGGTTATGTGGCAGAAAGCAGGTTTCCTTTCTTACTCTAGACCAAGAGTCAAAATAACTAGCTCAGTTGGTAGAGTGATCACCTTGAGTGCTTGGGTAGGATTGAATCCTCTCGGTAGACCCATTCCCTAGTAAGTTTTTCACCCATCCCAACCAGTGCTCCACAACTTGTATATCAACTATGTGGTATGTGCTATCCTGTCTTTGGGAAAGTACACATAAAAGATTCCTTGTAAATGGAAAAATACAGCGGGTTTTCTCTTAAACTACATGTCAAGAATTTAACAAATGTTAAATAGAGGATGATTGATAAATCAATGTACTCGAGTTGCATTATAAAAAAAAACACCTAAACATTTAACTTAATTTTAAAAAACATTCCTTTCCTTTCCTTTTCTGTGTATGTTCTGTCTTGCCTAGCTGCTATGGTAATACAAAAGTGTTTTCACTCACAAGTGTTACAATAACTGAAGAATGGAGACAAATTTGAGCCAGAATGAAGTTAAAAGGCCACATACGGGCAAGCGCCGGCTGTCTTATGGTAATTGCTAATTACATTATTACCAGAAACTTGACAATAAAGGACATTCCTACCTAAATGCCAATATAATTAATTACCAATTGACTACAACTGGAGACATGTCTGCTTATGTGGAATAGTTTCTCATACTAAATTACCAGCCTAACATAGTATGCATATTGATACTATAAAAAAGAAATAAGTGACAACTTGCTGTTATTGATCAAATTTACTAGCAGAATATTGTTCGTTTAATATACAAACAGATAATATAATATATGACTGACTGTCAGTAACAGTTAAATTCTTGGACACTATAATGGACAAATCCCAATGAAATTCAAACTTGGTCTGTAACCCTACATGATAAAGATATACACAAAATTTCAGCTCAATATCTTGAGCTATTGCAAAAAAACAAAAAACAAACACAAAAAAACAACAAGTCCAAAAAACTGTATTGTATGTTGGACAGATTGACAGACATGGAGACCAGGCTCCGTATTCATAAACACACTTAAGTCAATGTATGATACTTAATACATACTTAAAGTACATAGATAAGTATCATACACTGACTTATGTACGTTTATGAATACGGAGCCAGGGGCCTAATTCACAAAGATCTCTTACAACAAAATATCCTCTTTGCAAGTCTTTTAGCATGGCACTGCGAGATCGCAAAGTTGTGTGAGTTTAGTGAATTGGGCCTCAGACCTAGTCCCCTCCAGTAGGATTGGTAGGTAACTAAAAAAAATGGTACCACCTCTATGCTATGCTTTCCTATCCTATTCTACACAACTAAATACAGTGAAACCCGTCTAATCCGGACACTCTCTGGACCAAGTAAAATGTCCAGTTATAAAGAGGTATCCAGTTTAGAGACGTTAAATTCTTTATTGATTTTTGAAAAAGGGACCGTGGAAAATATCCGGTTTTGAGGGAATTTTGGTTTACAGAGGATCTGGTTTTGAGGTGTTTCACTGTATAGCCCAATTAACCATGGCTATTTGATGGAATATTTTACTTAACCTCAATCATGAATATATGATAAAACACTGTTTCAAGTATTTCACAATGTTAGCAGCCTCCGTGACCTGCAGATCAGCATCTGTTCAAATGAACAGTGGAAGAGCAAATTGACTGCATTTGTAAGATGATCAATTATTGACGGATAGTGACATTAACACGATCCTCAAGATCACCAGGTAATCGAACTACATGTGGTCTTAAACACTTAAAATGTCTGCAGGTAAGACAACCATTTAGCCATATAGTCAAAATTTTGTCCTCACACAAGATGTTTATAATAATAAAAAAGTTACTTTGTTTTGTTTAATGAAACTATTAAAGTACATTGATTTATTAACCATGAGCTATTGGTTACCAAGCATTCGATAATTCTGACATAGTCTTAGATAGGAAACCTGTTGCATTTTTCCACTAGAAACAAGGGATCTTTTATATGTACCATCCCATAGATAGGACAGCACCCTACCACAGCCTTTGATATACCAGTCGTGGTGCACTGGCTGGAACGAGAAATAATCCAATGTGCCCACCGATGGGTATCGATCCTAGACAGACCGCTCATCAGGCTCATCATTTACCACTAGGTTTTGTCCCACCTCCACCTGTGAGGGTAAAAACTACATGAGAGAATGGCCCACCGACAAGGATCGATTCTAGACTGACCGCGCATCAAGCAAGCACTTTACCACTGGGCTACGTCCCGCCCCAACCCTACAACATGAGCACTCTACCGACTGAGCCAGATATCACACTCTTCACACAGAAGAATTAATTTCAACTTTAAACCGATTTCAGCCGTAATGTGAATTTTACCCCGAAATTATCCGTTTCTTTTTACCACATTTCAAATTAAAACAGATTTTAAACTTCAAGGCCTGAATTTCATCTAGATACGACTTAGATCCAAACTTTCAGTGCTAATTTTCTCCAAATAAGAGTACATAGTGTTTACAGACTCCTACTCAGAATTTGTAGCCAACATAATTGGTAAGAACTGTTCTGTCGAAATAATTAAATTCAGTACTAACATATCTGCCAAAAGCACAATAGGTTATAAGAGTTTTTTGTTTACAATACCTTCTTCCACTAAGAAAAGAAAAGCCTGGTAAAACAAATGATTTGGACAGGGATTTATTTAGGATTTGTCACCAGAGTCCCATGTCTGGTGGGATTGGGAAAATCAGCACCAGTAAATGATACTTGGACTATTTTTTCAGGCCACTGAATGATGCAGTGCACCACTGTTAAATTAATGTATTAGAACAGACATAATTAAATGAACAGTGTCTGAGTGGTGTTCGCACAATTGTTTTTAATATGGCGTTTATCGCGTTTTGCAATGACACTCTTCATATATATATATATATATATTCGGCATTTTAACATAAAAAATGGGAATTTTCAGTGGCCCATCCTTTTGGGAAGGAGCCTATGTTCGGACCCATAGAACGCCTGGATAAATCTTTGTTGGTACAAACCACCATGCACAAGAGAAGGTGTACACACTTCTGTCCTACAAGTATTAATTTTGTGGAACAGTGAATGTAGAAAGAAGCAAAATGAACCGCTGTATGAAAAGACATAGGTTATTGCTCATCAAATAGGAAAAACGATTAGGGAAAACTGATGCAGCATTAAACAGATTTAATTTGAGGCGTATGCATAACGCCTGTTGGTTACCACCAATACTGGTTTTGTGTACAGCATTATAGCTGCATTCTCTCCACAATGGACAATAATCTATTGGAGAAATCCTAGTATGGAAGCCATGACAACAATGCCCAGTTACAATATGTAGCTGACACCTGGATTAAACGGTTATTTGATGGGCTCATTGTTATTCCAGATAGCACTATCACTCTCCATCGCCACTGTATCACAATGCTTTTTATTCAACTGCTGCCTGCAAATACGATTTCCTGCAGGCTATTAAAATTTTATTACAAATGATTTTGACCATACAGATTTAATTTATTATGGTAAAGGAAATGAAGAACATTAATAGTTTGCATAATAAAAGGGATACCAATTTAAAAAGACTGCTCTATGATATCAATGTACAACAATAATGTCTGGTACATACTGGTAATATACGTTTAAAACGGGGTTTTTTGGTATACAATGTGTAAATTTTAATAATTAATAAGTATAATTATATAATCTTTATAGATCATTTAATGAAAAACAACAACCAGACATCTGGTCCCCGCATTAATAATTTGAAGATAGTCTGCTTGAGAAGTTTACATAAAACCAAAATCAAGCCAAAAGATGATTATGCTAGCACCTGTGATAAATCCACTACATACAACCTTTCTGTCAACATATACATCATACCGGTAAATATAAATGCATCAGCTCACCCTTCATAATGATCTCTTTTTATGATGGTACGAAAATTGTATGCTAATTTTAGTGGTACCCCATACATGTTTTAACACAATACTACCTGGTACACTGACAAATAGTTCAAATTAAATTACATTAACATAAAAGTCCCGCTAAAATGTCCATTTTTAAACACAATATTTTGCTCATAATTGCTACGTTTTAAAGATAGTGTGATGGCCAAAGGATTATCTGCTTTGAGTTATCAGTTTTATGAATAATCCTTGCGATCTTAAGACAGATTCATCATTAAAACAGTACCATAGTTGTTTAAGTCATGTCTTACATTTAGTAAACAAGCTGAGTGTTCGGAGAAAGCAATGCACTCGAACATGTGGATGCATGAACACATTAATTATTCACGAGCCCTGAATATTCTCCGTTACTTAATCCTCCAATCCAGGGTTTCTTTTTAACCATTGATCGCTTCAGACGAACAACAGAACACCAAAAAACCCACACACCATTTATTACATATCTTTGATACACAAGCTGGGAAACGACGGAAATTGAGGAAGTATTTTACTCCAAGTAGTCAATGCCTGCCACAAACGGCTTTCTCCGAACACTCAGCTTGTTTAGAACCATCTGGTTTGACCTTTCATATAATTCATAATGGCCTTATATTACTGGCATGTCATTAATAGCTGTTTACCCATCCCTTCCTAGTATCATTAGTGGTTTAAACCACCCCCATGGGACAGCTATGGTACAATTAGAGAAAAGAAAAAAACCCACAATAAAAGTATTGGTATTTCCAGTTATATATGGCAAACAGGATTACTCAGTAATAGGACTAACACAATAATACACCCAACCACCAAAAATAACAAAGAAAAAAGTTTACTTTGTTTAAAGACACCACTAGAGCACATTGATTTATTAATAATCGGCTATTGGATGTCAAACATTTGGTAATTTTGACAGTCTCAGAAAGGAAACCCGCAACATTTTTCCAGTCAGGATAGCACATACCATGGCCTTTGATATACCAGTTGTCGTGCACTGGCTGGATCCTACACCGACCGCACATCAAAATAGCACTTTACCACTGGGCTATGTCCCCCCCCTCCCCCCCCACCACCCCCAATGATATTAAACCCAGGAATACTTTTTAACAGTCCTGTATGTATATATATAACCACGTGCTTTCCTCCTTTTTGTAGTCATAGAGTTGCTGCCAATGGGTCCAGTGGGTATGGTAGATAAGTCTAATGCTAGGCTCAGACTGTCATTGGTCACAACAAAGTTGGCCAACTCGATGGTAACGTTATAATTTCGCCAACTCCCGACTTACAACGGGTGCACTCAGATTAACAATTAATGGGTTATACCAGGAGAATAGTTGTAAGAGCGCTCAGACTAGTAACTAAACAGTTGCATAAGTCATGAGAACAGTAAGTTGGCCAACTTTGTGCTGGCAGTTGGTAGTCTGACCCTAGCATAAAACGATGTACAATTAATTGTGGATGTCCGAAACTGTATGCATTCAATACTGGATTGTGTCTGCAACCATGTACTGCGTAATGAATACGCTTGTGATTGTATGCTTAAAATTGTATGCAATGAACTGTGGCTATGTGAAAAACCCTATGCAGTGAAATATGGATGTGTTTGATAATGTGTAATTATATATATGTATATGTATGCTTTGCAACAGCTGTCAGACACACAATTCCAAACACATACTAATGCTATGTTCAATGTTTTTTGGGGTTTTTTTTTATATATATTTGTGACTGTCAAATTACATCAGATCTATTGAAGAATTCTGGATTAGGGTGGAGTATAAATGTGTGTAATGATTAATACAATAAATTGATAGCCAAATGCTACTGGCAGGGTCAGGTGAGACACGGTGTGATGGATGCACAACGAATCGTCAAGTTTCCTAAGACATTTCAATTTTAGCCTTTAATTTAAAACAAAAACAAAATTGTATTGTTATCAAATTTTTCATCCAGAGAAAGTAGTTTTCACATTTCGCATAATGAATAAATGTAAACATACAAGTACATTAATAACAGAGCAACAGAATTCCGATAACTGTGGTGTTTATTCTCCCGTCGTGCTTACCACATTAATTATTCAAGTAACATGTGCGTGTGAATTGGGACCAGTAATTAATTAGCGATATATCCAACACAATTGCTTCAGTGCGGAAACACACTGCCCATGATGGCTACCACAGGCTATTTCAATTCACATCTGCTGCCAGTTACAGCACAGCACTGCAACAAGAGTGTGTATTTCATAACTAATTTAGGAACTAAATATTCCATTGTATAAGTGACCATCTTCCTAACTCAATAGATGGCTCATCTTTGGCAGTATGTTCTTTGAGCAGCAATTGGCCGGATCAATAAGTCTAGATGTATAATCTTTCTTAATGCCCATCAATTGAACACTTTTCCAAATATTTATCAATAAAGCCAATTTTCACTATCTCAATGCCCTCCAGCTTTAGCTCGAGAAGGCAGAACCAGTAAGTTTTTTGTCCATACTTCTTGTTTAACAATACCACTAGAGCACACTTATTTATTAATAATTGGCTACTGAATGTCAAACATTTGGTATTTTGATTCGTGGTCTCATCTGGAAGAAAACCTGCAACATTAGCAGCAAGCAATCTTTTATATGCACTTTTCCATGGATAGGACAGCACATGTCATAGCCTTTGATGTATCAGACGTAGGGTACTGGTTAGATTGGGGATAGGACAGCACATGTCATAGCCTTTGATGTATCAGACGTAGGGTACTGGTTAGATTGGGGATAGGACAGCACATGTCATAGCCTTTGATGTATCAGACGTAGGGTACTGGTTAGATTGGGGATAGGACAGCACATGTCATAGCCTTTGATGTATCAGACGTAGGGTACTGGTTAGATTGGGGATAGGACAGCACATGTAATAGCCTTTGATGTATCAGACGTAGGGTACTGGTTAGATTGGGGATAGGACAGCACATGTCATAGCCTTTGATGTATCAGACGTAGGGTACTGGTTAGATTGGGGATAGGACAGCACATGTCATAGCCTTTGATGTATCAGATGTAGGGTACTGGTTAGATTGGGGATAGGACAGCACATGTAATAGCCTTTGATGTATCAGACGTAGGGTACTGGTTGGATTGGGGAAAGACAAATCAGAGAATGGGTCCACTGAGATGGTTTGATCCTGCGACCAAAACTCCTCAGGTGAGCACTTTACCGAGTGAGCTAGATCCTGCCACTGTGTATTCACTAATAGGGATTATTATATACAATGAGCGATAAACTGAAGTATTATGAAAACCTAAATAATACAATATATAACCATGCTGTCTCCATCTTTTTTTTTCTTTCTTTTTATGTATGTGTGTGTGCATTTGTCTGTTTTTGTCAGTGTTTCTTCTTTTCATTTTAAAGTTAAACTTTGACCAAACGAAACACTTATTTTTAATTAATATTATTAGTTTTGTTGTTTGTAATAATAGCTGGCAGAATTGTTAGGAATTTTGGGTAGGCAGATAATAAAGATTTTGTAATGTCGACAGATGGATATATGGACCCAAAGACTGGAGAGAGATCAACCATAAAATCCTTATAAAAAGAAAAATCAATTGCAACCAGCAATAAAAGTCTAATATGGGATAAGCTGTCACGGACATGACATGCTGAAATTTTCAGATAAACTTATACATGTACTTGAAAATGATGAGTGGGAAAAAAAATATGAAAAAAATATACTTATCACATAAAATTATTCTTTTTCAAGACAATTTAAAAGGGCAAACTTGTTCTGGGATAATTGCTGTAATAAGCACACATGCACCATAAATGAAATCACCCCCCCCACCCCCAAAATCCCCCTTTCAATAAATAACGTGACACATTTTTTATTCTTATTACGTGGCTTTCCTTTCCGTGCAACACATGGTTTATGAAAAGAAACCTGTTGCCAAAACAATTTAGTCATAATCAAGTAGCAGGAGTCCTTTACATTTAAGGTCATTTATAGAAGGAGCGTTTTAGTTTTCTATTAACATTAAGTAGAAAACTGGTTTCAAAGAAATTTAAACTCCCTAAGTTCAGATGTTTGAATTATGTGTAATGTGTACTTAAAGTAGCAAATGTATATTTTATCTGTTTTAAACAATAGTACTTATATGATGAGATTACCACTTATAGATTTAAAAATGTTTTGAAATTATCTGATCTTTGTTTTGGGAAATATGTCAGTCATCATGCATTTTACAAAAATATCATTATTCACAAATTATCAGTTTGAAAAATGAAATGGTGGAACAAAAAGGGGAATAAATACATTATTTAAAAAAAACCCACTTAACTATGGTTAATATATAGATCAAGTTAAAGTAAACTAATTTTTTATATATACACTAGTCTTAAAAGGCACATTAATCTTCTTGATATAAATGAACCTTTGAAGAAAAAAATATACACAGCATTCAAAGAAACAAGCCAATGTCATCCACCAAAATAAGATTAAAATATATTATTAATACAGGCTTTCTGTCCGTATATATGGATTAAGAATTTTACAACTGGTCTTCAGAGTGGGCCCTATACAAGAGCCGTGGACCCGATTCAATGGTATACGATCCACAAAAAAAAGCCCACAGTGTGGAGATAGAAGACAGAGATTTTCTCATAAGGTTCAAATCCACCTGGAGAACTGCCTATTCATTTCCGGGACAATAGTAACTCTCGCTTGACAGTGCACGGAGTACTAAAAGGACCTGTTCCTTTCACAAAGTCATCGACCGTTTCACACCACCCATAATGGATTAGTTTACCTTCAAATAGTATGACTCACTAAGAATGAAATTCATATTTAAGTATTTTCGCTAAACCTAAACAGAATTAACCTTTGCCGTTACGCACTGCTGTGAAAAATAAAAAATAAGTCAGAAGTGGTTTGAATAACGGTCGCAGAAGGCATTTTAACCAGTATTGAAATATCAGTATTGAAATACAAGTGGTAACATGACCCTAATTCCTTCCCTCCACCCCCAGCAATTATTCTTCCCAACAGACATAATACTTCATGTTTCAAACACACACACAGATATGATACTTAAAAAGGACAAGACTGAAAAAAGCATACAAATTACCCGTAACTGGTGAGAAGGGAAATAAAACAGCAATTTATGAAATGTAGAATTGTGTAATACAATTAATCAAGCTGCCCGTTTTGCATATCCACCAATGGAACAAATTTTGGTTTAGCCAATTTTCAGATAAATAGAGCATTTCCTTGAAAATTATTAAAATATGGTTAATTTAAGGAAACTTTTATTAGCCCAAAGACTAAATGTTGTAGTCATTTAGTGTAAAAAAAATTTTTTTAGCAATTGGTCAGTTTGGCAATGGACATGGTGAACCATTCCTACACCCTATAAAAGTACATACTTTGACACTTTCTGCATGCACAAATACACTGCTTCCATGTATTACTTTTGTAACAGCCTATGGTGTGAAATTCTTTTTCTTCGGTGTTCAGTTTCTTTATGCTCCTTGAATTCAAATTCAAGTACTACAACTATACATTAATGCAGGAGAATTTATTTATTTTAGTTTATTATATATATATATATTTTGTTTTTTGTTTTTTTGAGTGGGGAATGGAGTTGGGCAGTGGGGAAAACCTGGCTCCCCAAAGCATTTTTTATTTACTAAAACTTATTTCTTACAAGCTGACTAACAGGCATACTGCGACACAAATATTTTAATTTACTGATTGCTGTCACAAATATTTCATTACTAGATTAATATGACTTCAATGGCTTGAGTGACCTCACAGGATACTTCACTGACAGCATGATTAATTAATGACCAACAATTCAGTGTTCTAGTCGGCATACTGAAATAATATTATACCTTACACTTAATTATCTCTTCATAAATTATTAGAGAGCAACACCTCCCTTTCTAATGGCCATGCTCATTACTCATCCCATAAAAATGAAACACGACTTTTCCTACATTAATAATTAACTGACATTCACAAATGCTAATGTCAGAAAGATTTGTATACTGTTATCCATTAGCTTTCATAATTTATTGTTAGGATTAATATTTGCTAATGGAGGAAAAAGAAAATCATGTCATACTTGTATATAAATATTATTATTCTAACCTACAATATATTATTACCAGTGTATTATTATTATTTTTATTTTTTTACATTAAAATGACTACTGTAGCACAAACATCACGAGTCATATTTTATTAATAACTAGATAATTGCATCTTTTTCCACTAGACCATGCCATTACACTAAATACATGTGCATTTTACTCTTTATAAAACCACAAAACCAGTTATTTGCTAATGCTATTTTTCCCTTAGTGATGTCGTGGAAGATAATTTATCACATTCCTGGGTTTTTTAAACACAACAATGATTGAATGAGCTTACAAAATTTGAAACTAACTATGAATTTTAAACTCATATTTTCCAATTATTTCTGTTTACAATTTTTGTTTTTAGTTCAATCAGTTTGCTTGGTTTTATTTTAAATATCAGTGTTTAGCAATGATATAGTGCATCTTGTAGGCATACTACTAATATTTGTCCAATGTTATAAGAAATTAAGTTATTGGTTTTGTTACCTTTATAAAATTTGGTTTCTTTTAACTTGAAAAACTATTTTTACCAGTGGATCTATCATTAGACTATTAGTTTTTATTAAACATCTATCAGATATGTATATACCTTTATAGTGACTTAAATAATAATAATAATAATAAAGATTATACATCATAACTGACAAGGAAAAGTTGATTTAAAAAAGAATCAACTAGATGAAAGGGATGAGGAAACTGAACATTATATAATAACAAAGTGATTGTTTAAACAATATATCATGAATTTAAATTGATTGCACTACAAAAAAACTTTTGTTTGTTAGTACAAAGATGTTGAGAGTTCTTTGATTAGAACAAATTTCCTATTAACTCAGTCGCTGAACATGACAGTTACTAATCTATAGTCCGTCCCATCCTCCAATAAAAATGTTTTTGGTAAATAATTTCAGTTTTGTTTGACGTAAGAAGAAAAGCAAGTGTTTTGGAAATAACAAAACAAATTCTATTTTTGTGTCCAATTTAGTAAACAATCGGCTCAGAAATAAATAACTTGTATTAAATTTCATAGCATGAAAAAAGGTGTTCCCTGTGGGATGGACTATAAGAGCCTATTGTTCAACATTTGTAATCTGCTTTTCGGTCTTCACCAGGAAAGGTGAATGATCACACTTGCTCCCCTCAATTGTGGTCTGGAAAGTTATAGGAGAATGGAAATTTATCGACTTACAACAAAAATATTTATAAATGTTATTTCAAACTTCATGTGATAACTCGCCTGGGCACCATTTCAGGACAGTGATCTTCAGCTCGCCTGATTTTGTTTATGGTAAAAGATTGATCCATATTTCACATCAGTGCAAGACCGTAATTAAAACGCTGCAACAATTGAGATATTCATGCACACAGCTTTATCGTCATTGGCAAAGTATGTATGCACAACTACAGTTAGCACATTGTGACACATGCATGCGTGAAATCTATGATGGTAATTTGGTAATTATATCATTGTTAGAGATGAAACCAGATGTCAGCATATGCTATTATTTCCGAATAACAATTATGATTCTTGGATTTATTCTCCACCACACATCCACAAAACAGCTTAACACGTATATAATTATTGGTTGGAATGAGAAATAACCCAAATGCATGGTCCACAAAGATGAAGAGTTTCAAATGAACTGCATCTTGCCATGAGAAAATGTCATGAAAGAGAATGAGTACAAAGATAGAGCAAAGAACTTTTTTTTAATATCTTGATTAGCAAACTTCTGCATAACATTTTAGTATTGTTTATTACACTGCAGTCGAAGAGATGCGCATGATTTATTATTGGGTAAACCACAATGTGAATTATGTCTTTAGCGAGGTATTGACCTCCAATCAGTTGATTCAAAGTGCCATTCTATATGACTCTGCATATATTTTATTAGCCTTAATATGGTTATACAGGGCTCACTCTGGAACACAGTTTGGTTTAGTTAATTTTCAGTTATATAGAGAATTTCCTTGAAAATTATTAAAATGTGGTTAATTTAAGGAATATTTTTGTAGCCAAAGATTAAATGTTGCAGACACTTTGCATAAAAAAATAAGCAGCTGGCTAATTTGGCAATGGACAGGGTGAGTTCTGGTTATAGTAGTGTTTGTGTTAATTTCATTGAGAAATGTGTGCTGTAGAAATGAAAAGCTTCATTGATAAAAAAGTTAAATCTGACGACCACCATTTCAGATCATTTTGGAAAGTGGCGTCATCTTCCCTGTTTTAATTTAAGCTCTGTGCATCTTCATGTCTCATCGAGATATGCTGGAAGTACTTGTCAGATTCTGTATCAATGTGTATTCTAATGAACAGAATACTGTATTCCCTCCTTTAAAAGAACAGTTATACTACAACTGTACATCGCCCGCTTTCGTACATGATATGCAATTGAAAACACACTCATAATATAAACGGTTTCTCAACCAACTCATTTAGTTTTCTGTATGTAACACATGTGATATAAATGGTCTCTCACATAGCTTGTTTAATATTTTTTTATGTAACAATCTCTGAAACTTGCAAAGTGAATCACGATGCAATACTTAACAAAATGTCCCCTACAGTCATGTCGGTGTAAGTACTTACACATGACTCAGTGAGAATTTCATAACTGAATTCAAACCCCCATTGAAATTCACTATTTAAATTATTTCTTTCTTTGGTTAGATTTTAACCTTCTGGGTGTATATATATATATATATATATATATATATATATATATATATATATATATATACACCGTATATCTTCGCCTATAAGTCGAATTTTTTTCACCCAAAAATTATTTTACAACTTGGGGGGTCGACTTATAAGAGGGTAAAAAAATTTCACCAAAAAATATTACTGTTTTGGGGATTATTTTACAAGTTTTATTGTTGAAGTATGCCATGTATTTATACTCAAATATGTTAATTTGACACATTTATTTTTTATAACCTTTTTTTTTTGGCATTAGAACGGTTTTGGTTATGCGAAAAGTCGTACGATCTCACTCACATGCCAAGACAACAGTCCACTTAGTTAAATTAACAGTCATCACTAATAGTAAAAATGTAAACAATACTAACTACCTGTTGCCTGAGTTTATTTTGAAATCTGGTCACTGGCATTAATGGTTGTTCAAACAATGTTTTTGGCGGTGATTAACTTCATGAATATTACTGAGCTTTCCCTTAAAATAGACTGATCTCTGCAGTTCACTATCTAGAGCAATAGGGACACACATCATTTGGTACAAAAACCAGTGTACTTTCCAGAGTTATCCTCCTTACATGTATTAATATGGCGGCAAAACGTGATACTTTCAGTTTTATCGTAGTGATCTGTTGTCAGTGTTTATAAATAAAGTTGTTGTCTGTGCACAAAACCATCTGTACAGTACTATACAGTAACAGTCAAACAGCTTTCACTCTCTACTAAGGGAATATTTCGTTCTGATGCTATGTAATAATGATAGTTTGATTGGAATAGTCTGATTATATTGCGATGTACAAAACGTGAAAACCGAAGTTTGTAAAATAATTTTCTTTTGTTCAAATATTATTGTTCTCATGTGCTGAAAATAAGAAATATTTCAATATTTATAAGTAGTTTTTCATGGGTCGACTTATAAACGGGTCAATAAAAAAATACGTTTTCAGGGCTTGAAATTAGGGACTCGACTTATAGCCGAGATCGACTTACAGGCGAAGATATACGGTATATACATACACACACACCATACTGATGAAAAATATTCATTTAACCACTCCTACCAACTAACATACTATGGTACAATCATTATATATCTATATGGCACTTCCATCTTTCAAAACAAAATATTGGATTTCTCCATAGCCAGCAGACACTTTTCCTGAATAAAATGAATCCCTCATCAAGTGTTTAATCCTTAGAGAAATGACACTGAAGCCATAAAGGCATCTATTGTTGTTCAAACATTAATTCTTAATAGCAATGCTTCATTTGACAGATAGAGTATAGGAAGCAAATATTTAGGACAAGCCGTGAACATCAATAGCTGAATCGAGTGGGGAGAAGGAAAAACTGCGACATACATTATACACCCGTGTGTATAACGGTTGAGAGAACTGTGTGAAGGAAACAAAAGTGCATGCATGCTGGGATATTATCTTTACTTTCAATAGAGACAATAACCACCATGGCAACAAGCCAAAACAGAAACACTAGTTTCTAGTTTTCACATGCAAACTACTGTTAACATTGTATTATTGTCACGAACATGCTCGTACAGCCACCGTCTAGCACATAGTAAGAGCTTACGGATACATACGCTACCAGAAATATTAGACAGTGTCACGGTACTCGGTATGCAATCCTACATAAGTAATGTGGTTACCAAACACAAAATTCATAATTAATGTATACAGATGTTTAACTGTTCAATTAAATCAAATGTGAATTTATTTAAAGAATATCTCAAGTTCCAGTTTACTGAAATTTTACGATAGGTTGCATTTCATATCTGAAACAATGAATTACAATTTACTTAAATATTTTTAATAAATAGTAAGTTACCACCTATTTAAATTCTTATTTTAGTTAAATTATTAAACAGATTTAAACTAGGTGATTACCTAAAACATACAAATACATTATACACACCCTATATTGCGACAATATAGCACAAATGAAAAGTATAACTTTCGAGGTTCTTTTTATACAAATTTCAGTTACCTTCAACATAAAATACTGAAACAAATAAAATCATAAATAGTTCTAGACAAGTACTTAAATATATATATATATTTATGAAAAATATGACAATGTTGCTGCAGTCCTTTAAGTTAATGATAATATTGTATTAGATATCTGATCGAATACTGGTGAAGCCTGTGAACCAAATCATGAAGTTGTGTTGACCTCATTGCAGATAGAAATATTTTATACAAAACATCAATAACCTATTGTGTAAAAGATTGTGAGGAAATGAGATAACACAATCAATTAACCATTACAATACCAAGCTTTTCATAGCCTGCTCGTGCAAACAGTCAGTGCAAACACGGAAATGGAATTATGAAAGTAACCATAGATTTTCAATAACGAGATAAAAATTGTATTTTGAGAATTTGCATGAAGACTAATAGAGGACAAGAAAAGCAGCGATTCCTCTTGTTTCCATTGAGAGCACTGATAGGTCTTAAATCTCTGTAATGTAGGGCCTGCATGCCTCTATTTACATACTCCACGAGTCGGCTATAACACTTTTTATTGCCACTATTCAATGGTTCTTTTCAGTAATGATCTCTATGCAGTCTAAGAAATTTGGATACGACCAACAGAGTAAAGTGAGCCGAGGTAATGGTCGTTTCAAAAATGATCAAATTTAATCATGTGGAACTGCAATGGGGTTTTTAATATTCATTTTAACCACAGAACCAGGATCAAACAATTTCAATTTATATACATTTTAAAATATTTTTTTGAAGCAAACCCATCAGGTATAATAACAAAATATATCTATATAAAATCTGATTCAGCCTTTAAACATTTATTTGTATCAAAAGTATGGCTTTTTAGAGTAGACGACAAATAAATAATAAAATAGTCCATAACCATCTTATACCAACAAAACAGTCTGCTTCTTTTAAAAAATTTACAAATGCTCTAATTTTACAATTTAATAACACTTTTTTTTTTAAACAAAAATACATTAGTGTTTTAATTTTACAAATAAATATAATTTGTCACATTTCATTTACTTGTGGTAGAATGCGACTTCCCCCTGGACTAAGCAAGGTCTGTGCAATCCCCGGAATAGCTCTATTAAATTCAATTCTGCTTGTCAACTGAAAATTGTACAGCATTGCAAGGAATAAATTTGAATAAATCTTGTCAAGCACAAGGAAATGAATTATTACTGAACTATCTGCCTCAATTCACCAGACTTTACAAACCGCAGACATTAAAAGCAGACATGTATATGCTTAGTAACAACATGGTGTACATATCAAACATTGGTAAATAAATGCCGATCGATGCTGCGTTGCGTGATGATATGCATAAAGTTGAACAATTACTGCAATGTATTTTTATATCCACACCAATGTAAAACTCAAATGGATATTTTCATATATGAGACATCAAAATAGGCAATAACAGAATACTTGTACAGGTTGTCAGTATTTGGCAATGTTTACTGTACCTAGTTGACTTTGTTTTTGTTAACTTATAATTATTATCCACTGCATAATGGGAAGGAAATATTTTATTTAACATGGCACTCAACACATTTTATTTACGGTTATATGGCGTCAAACATATGGTTACGGATAACACAGATATTGAGAGAGGAAACCCGCTGTCACCACTTCATGGGCTACTCTTTTCAATTAGCAGCAAGGGATCGTTTATAGGCATCATCTCACACAGGGTAGTACATACCACAGCCTTTGATATGCCAGTCTTGGTGCACTGGCTAGAATTTCATAATGGGATTCAAATTGCACTTTTATAAATTTATGAATTAATGAACTTGCATTCCATTTGTTTAAGGTTTTTCTTAGAATGTTGCTGCTTCAAATAGTGCCCATCAATATTTCTTTTACATCACTGCAAGCATACTAGAAATGGTCAATTAAAAAACCCAAACAAAACAAACAAAACATGACCAACATTTTCAACAATTTCCGTGTGAGAATTTAGGTACAACTTCAAATAACATAAAGATGATCATAAACAAAGTACCAAATGTCCTTGCCTTCAATGACACGTTGTAACCGCCTCATAATGTGAAAACATTCAATTTATTTTTATGTTTGGTATGCAGCCATAAGGCAGGCCTATAGCGGTCCACTGGACATAAAGCATTATCAATCACAGACAGCCAGGAAGAAAAAAAATGACACAATGATGACCAAGCTACTGACATTTGCATTTCAACCACTATTAAACCAGACCTGTGAAACAAAAACAATTACAGAATCCTCGCAATAGCTAATCTGACCTTCAGCAAGAACAAAAGTTGGCTTCTTAATGCAGCAAGCCCTAACGCAGAACTGAAAAAAAGTATAACAGACTTCCCTCTTCCTAGAAGAATGTGGAGAAGTTTGATTTAAAAACGTAGGTGAAGTGAACATTAATCGGTGCATTTGTAATGTTTTGTTATGTTTTGTGTTCATTTGGAAACGTTCTGAAATATACACATGGTTTAAATTGTAATGTTTAGTCATCAACTACTTTTGCTTTCAGTAATAGAATTTAAATAAACCAATTGAATATTTTCTTTAACAAGAATTCCATAGAATTAGATGTCTAGCCTACCATAAACCTTTTTGATGCACCGTGATGAACATCAATAGGTACAACTATAAACCAAGTTTGATTGACCTAGGATTTATACTATGAGAGAAAATGATGCAAAAGTTGATGCCGCCCCCACCATCGAAAAGTAATACCTATTATCCTGCCTTTTCACTTTGTAAAGACGAGACAAAAAATTGATAGCATCAAGTAGCCAATAATTAAGGTTGATGATGGGTCACTGAGTACACCATCATATTGGTTTCGTATACAGTAATTATAACACATCCAACTAATTTTTTGTATCATATATTTAACAAATGGTACCATTTATTTTTTTATGATTTTTCAAAAACCCCTTAAAGTGAATATTTTGTCTAAAATTATGAAAAGTAAAAACATACTGACATGTAAACAGCGTTGTCGGCTCAATACAGAACTAAGATTTTGACAGGGGTCATGGTAACTAGACCAGGTGTTTTTTTGTTAGTATGGCAAAGCATAGTAATATAATTCTACTTTTGAAATCGGATTAGGTCTAAAATATTATGGCAACATCGACTTCTCACTACTGTTAATAACTCATTAACTTTGAGCCAACTTTTGGTAAAACCCCACAATTATGACAGCTGAGTTAATGAAGGAATAACTGTTCAACGACACCACAGCACAAAAAATACATTGGCTATTGGGTGTCAAACTATGATTAATGCAAAACAGTAAAGATTAGGGCCTGATGCAGATTTATGTCACACACTCACCGATTCTAGAGAATACAAGGTGACTTAATACAACTGTCCCCTCATCAGATCTGGCTGTACTTACATTCTTATTTTGCAGCTGATATAAACAAAACCTACTTGATAAAAGACTCTGTCTAGTGGATAATAAAAAAACAGTAATACAGTGCACAACCCATTATTTGGACAGGCGATGTTTTTTCTTCTTTTTTTTCACCAATCATTCTAAAACAAAAATCATCCAACAACCATCAAATCTAATCACTCACTATTTTTAACATTGGGGTTTTTTTTAAGCAAAAAGAAAGAGAACGTTCTTTGTGAATGACCCGATCAATTAAGTTTTATGTTATACGTTCACCTATGACAAGACAGAAATGTTATTTTTAGACAATTCGGACAGTAAATGTAATCAGTTAAGATAATATTGTGCAAAGCGAATTTTTATTATAGCACTGGAATTGACCATTAAATACCGCACAATAACCGACAAACATTTGAGCACGTCCACCATATAATATCTCCACTAGGGGAAGTCGCACTGAATACCACACAGAGATATAATCAGCACTAACTGTGCAAGACCCCAAACAAGAATGGTCCTGATTACTTATGTAAGTATTTCTATGGCAGCCATGAACAAAATATCATTTTCTATGAAGTGGTACATTCTGGGCATAACTGCACTGAACACTTAAATCCGCGATGATAATTAACACAAATCAGAAAGCTGTCATGAACATTGACAAACTTAATACGATTTCATAGCATTCTTTATCCGTGCCTCTTCCATGATCAGATAGTATTGGCTTTACGCCTTAATAAATTCAATTCCTCAATAACCAGACAACAAGAAAACACGGGAGGAATATAAAACTGCAAACACTATAACTGCATCCAATTTAGTTCTACTGCTCAATATACAGTTTGGTTCGGAGAGAACCCAGATAATACCAGCACGTCTTAATATTCAGGTTTCTAAAAACAGCTTGCCAGCTATAATGAATTGTGAACAACATCAGTTTGTTAAATAGTTTTATTATAGTGATTTTCTTTATTATTATTTTTTAAAGACGTGCAGATACTCCACACATTCAAAATGAGATATTTGGACACATACATATGCAGATTAAAACTGAGATGTATTCTTAACACACACAAGACAAATACACACAATAAACAGGAGATGCATCCACAGAATCACTCATTTAAAATTTGGTTTATTCATGTATTACACATTCACCTGTAACATATATAATCAAAATGTAGCGTATTCGTGTACAAGTATACACAACCAAAATACACATAATTGAACAAAGTGTGGTGTATCCATACACAACTACTAGTAATCAAAATGTGGACTTTTTCTATACATAAACACACACAAATCAAAATGTGGTGTATCCATACATAAATACACATGATCAAAATGTAGTGCATCTTTACACAAATTCACAATCAAAATGTGTTATATCCATACAATTGGCGTACATGGAATCAAAATGTGGTGTATCCATATACATTGAAGGACACATAATTAAAATGTGGTATTATCCAAACAGTTACACATAATTATTTGGTGTATCCATAGACAAACACATAATCAAAATGTGGTGTATCTGTCCGCAACTACATGTAATGACACAATCGTTCACACAAATTATCCAACAGGCTTATAACTATTTCATACTGATATAAAATTCAAAAACTTGTTCCATTTCTAAAGCTACAAACATTTTTTTAAATGAAAAGCATTTCCAATGTGAAACGATTCCCAGCATTTACCAGTTTACCCACAGTGATATTAACCGACTCGACCAGCAGACTGGTAAATATTCAAAATGTCATCCATCAGAAATAATCTATACCTGTACATGTACGCAATGCACACAAGCCAATATCACACACATCACTTCCAGACATTTGTGCGGTGCATAGTGATTTCACGGCAATGGATGAATTAAATAAAATTTCTTCAATCCATAACAAAACCGGATGAGCCATGTCAATACTGAAGCAATATCAAAGTTAAAAAAAACACAAAAAAACCCACACCCACACACACACACCATAGAACCAAATTAGATAAAAGTGAATAAAACAACTTCCTACAGACATACGTAGTTTCAAAAAACTAAAATGAAATAAAAAGTGAAATAGTGAAAAGGTGAACTTACATTGACCATGTCGGGCTGTTTGACAGTAATGGGAATATACTGAACGTAGTAGTAGGGATGCATCCTGACACCGCGAGGCCGAAGTCTGATCGTCGGGGATGGAACGGCGACCGGTGCAGTTATCGGGGATCCACTAACTAAAGCCACAGTGAGAGATAAAGAGAGGATGCGACAACGTTGTATCGAGCGCTTGATTAGCAGCCAGGCAGCAGCAGCACACAGGCAGATGGACGACGCGGCGGCGAGTACCGAGATGGAATCACTGATCACCAGACTCGAGAGTCGCGGTCCACTGGAGGGGCTGGGCGCGGGGAGACACACACAGAGAGAGTCAGGCGACAGTTAGGTTGGCTCCTGTGATCACTGGACCTGTGTTCTCCTAGTCCATTAAGAGTGTCGTGTTGTTGTGTGTGTGTGTGAGTGAGCAATACGACTCGTCAGCTCCGATCATTCCTCAGTGTGTGCTACTGCTGTCGCAACCAGTCACCAAGTTAAAACGCTCAGCGGTCACCAAAAATCTATTGATAGCCCCAGAGTGTGTTCAATATGCTTTTGTCGGGCACTCTCGCACCGACGGTGTCACAAAACACAATTACCTTTCAAAGTTATGTTTTTTTCTTCCACAAAGTAGACAAAAGAGCCGAGCTACTCATTGGTTAAATATACTATAATGCTGCAGAAGGTCTTATTGTTTGCCGATGTATGACATGTGTGTGCCCAATATCATAGATGTAGGAGTGTCCATTACAATTTCAATTCAATCAATCAAACAAGTTAGTGACGGCTATAATATTTCATGTCTCGACCGGGCTGCTCACTCGCTCTCACCTGTGCAAGTGACTGCAGATCAAGTAATATGTAATTACAGGTGGAAATCACTTTGATCTGCCTCAAGATGTGTCTTTGGCTCGAGGCCAACACTCAATAGGAAGGCAGAAACAATTCATTAGCAGTGAACCAGGAAACAATGCAATGCATCATGCTATCACTTCCCTTTATGTATTATATATATATATATATATATATATATGGTGTATGATGTAAGTGAATAATAAATACTAGTCAACATCGAAGATAACAGTTTAGGTGTGATCTGAAGGATCATGTCCAATTTTAAGTAATAAAAACAACTATTTTAATGTTCTAGAAGGCAATTCCATTTGAATTATTAATAAATTTCCTTTGAAGATTAACAGAACCTTTGGTGATTATAATATGTCAAAAATGCACTAAAATTAATTTAAAATAAAATCAGTTCATCATGAACCACTATCACCCACCCACCACCACCACCCTACCCACACTATTGCCAACATGTTTTCGAGTGTGTTTTATTCAAGGCAATTTTCTTTGTTTCTCTCTACTTTGTAAATTTTTGTAAATTATTAATTGGTAATATTTCCAATGCCAATTAAACAAAATGGCTGCCAAATGCATTTGTAAAAAATTTAATAAATACAAATTAACTGAATTAAAGATCTACAATTTCTACGGTGCTATTTATAATACATTAATAGAACCACTGTTCAAAATCAAAAGCAAACACAACTGTTATTTATTCTGAAACTGTAAACAAAAATATTTTGAATAACTTGTTTAAAGATACCTCATCTTTAATGCTGTCTTAAATACATATAAAAATAGACTAAAGATTTAATTTGCACAGTATCAAATGAATCCAGTTGTCTAACTGCACAGACGTTATTGCATTAAAACAATTAAGAGTGTCTGTTTTTTAAAATAGACTTTTTATGAAAACTGAATCTTTCAAATATACTCATATTGCTCTTATTATACTATTTGGGAACATGTACTTCATACATTGTATTTACTTTTCTCCACTGTGTTAAAGTTAACCTTAATTAACAGCAGGTGTAAGTCTTTATTTGAAATTTGATTTTTAACAAAAGAAAGAGCTTGCAGGCAACATGATATTCAAGTGTATCTAAATCCTCTATTGAAAAACTGAGTACGATTAAAATACTTTCCAGAGATTTTTAAAAACCCACCTAGAACCTGTACTTCAAAACCTGGTTAAAACACACATAAACCGTTTTTGTAATGGGATAAATATTTTTAGCTCCACCCAAAACTATGTTTTCTTTCTGGCCTTGATACAAATTGATCTCCTGGTCTTAAAACTCCCAAATGCAATTTGAACCCTTAAAACTGTTTGATATAAGTTGGGCCCTTTAAAATACAGTGTATGCTACAACTTTGGACCCTTACATGTGCCTGGAACAAGGTGTGCTATTAAAAGTGACTAATACAAGTTGGGCCTTAAAAATGTTTGGTACAAGTTAGGCTTTTATTTGTGCCTGGAACAAGTTGGGCCCTTAAATGTGCTTGGAACACGTTGGGCCCTTAAAAGTGTCTGAAACAAGGTGGGTCGCAAACCATATCCCGAGGGAACTAATCACCATTCAAATCTAGTGTGTTGTATAATCAGCAACAGAAAGGTTAAAGATAAAAAGATTTATGGGATCCTGTGAATGCTCGAGAAAAAATCATTAAGGCCAACTAAGTGTTGTCTTGCGATGAATGAGGAAGTGAAAAGATTACTCTAGTGTGAAATGCCCGGAGGGTGTGTTGTCAATGTTGACAGAGTGCCGTACAGACTCTTAATATTCATAAACAAGTGGAGGACACAAACATATTGATGGCTGGCATAAATAGGTAATTGATACTCCTGCATGGTAAATATTTAATGGATATCTACCATTAAGAACAAAACACAACCTGATTGATCATTAACATTTATGTTAATAGGTAACAGTTAGGTTGAGAGACGAAGAAAGAGAGAAAAAAAAAAAACAGTAAGAAAGAAATAGTTTATTTAATGATGCACCACTCAAAACATTTTATCTACGGTTATATCGGCATCAGACATATGGCTAAGGACCACACAGATAATGAGAGGAAACCTACTCCATGCGATATTCTTTTTTCTGATTAGCAGCAAGGGATCTTTTATATGCATCATCCTGCAGACAGGATAGTATATACCACGGCATTTGTCACACTAGTTGTTGAGCACTGGCAGAAACGAAAAATCCCAAAGGGCCCACTGACAAGGATCGAACCTAGACCTAAGGTGCATCAAGTTTCGTCGATTCACAGAGTTTGCGGATGAATTCTTGTTTTCACACCACAATGAACGTAAAAGAAATAACAGACAATCCTTAAATTTTTAAATAGTAATAGATATAAATTATATAGCTTTCAAAACATATAAAATGTTCATGTTTTGTATTTTTCTTCTATATAAAACATCAGTGAAAAAAGCCCAACTGTGAGATACACGTATTGATGTGCATTAACAATTAACGTGATCAAAGAAGTGAGTCTAACACAAATGACAGACCTGGCAACTGCATATTCATATTTTAGACGTTCATCACACACCATTGTGTCATCTACAAAGCTATTCTTAATACATTCCCATCCAATTAAGTATTTATTGGTTCTGTAACGCCACAGCAGCCTGTGTTCAAAGTGTCACACTGCCGGGGAGTCATTGACTTTGGTGGCAATATTAATGGACCAACAAGCCAAACAAACAACCGTGATCATAAAATAAAGCCAGAATCTGAAAAGCTAATTCATCACAAACTTGATAATTACTAGTAGTTGTGTGGAAGTCATTATTCAGTGTATGCGTAAATCATACAAATTTCTTCCTGCAGAATGAAAATATTTTATCATGTGTAAAACATGTACTTAGCTCTGCCAAAGGGACCACACTTAACATGGGATGGGAGAAATAGATATTTGGTCATGGTGATAGTACGTTCATTGAAGATGCCAATGCAGAGGCCCACAGTATTTTATTTGCAGTGAATAATCATTGATGATGAAAATATACTACGCTGAAGAGCATTTATTTCTTCTAGTGAGAAATTTGCTTCCTCCCGTGCTAGAAGAGCTCTAACGATTGCCACTCCATCAAGTCATTAATTGGAGCAGAGGTCATTTTTTTTTTATCAAGTGTGGTCTGTAGCAGCGGTCTGATTCTCAGTTAACAATGAAACAGAATATAGCACGATAATACAATGTTCATTAATAAATATCAGAATATAGCACGATAATACAATGTTCTCTAGTAAATATCAGAATATCGAATGATAATACAATGTAGTAAATATCAGAATATAACAAGATAATATAATGTTCACTAGTAAATATCAGAATATAACATGATAATAGAATGTTCATTAATAAATATCAGAATATAGGCCGATAATAGTGTTTTTATTTTGCTTTGTGGGTATAATGTAATACATTTTATTTTTTTTGGAAGGGGATGGAGACAAATGGTCAAAATGGAGAAAATAGACTCCCTCTCTACCATTAAACTTCCCACCCACCCCTACAGAGTCTTCGCCAGGAAAGATGATTGATAGCTCCTACTCTCCTCCACAATCACCTGAAAAGTTTTAGGCGAGCTGTAAATTGATCGCCTTGCAATAAAAAAAAAAAAATTTTAAACTCCATGTAATTGCTCGCCTAGCACCAATTTAAGGAGTGACTTTCAGCTCGCCTAGCACCAATTTAAGGAGAGTGATCTTCAGCTCGCCTTGATTTTGCTCATGGCGAATACAGACTACAAGTTTGAGACTTAGATTCAAGTCTTCTAAAAGTAACTTAAATTCTTCTAAAAGTAACTTAAATCAATGTCATCTCTAGCTAGTCATCTCCACCACCAACCTAATATTTTTCATAGAATTTACAAGTTTTTGTAACAAATACTAACACTGCTAAAGGACAAGTGTTGTTACAACCCAACATTCAGGAATAAAATGGCACACAAAAAGAACCATAAAACCCCACACAAAAGACAGCCAAACATCTGCCACTGATAGCAATTGAACAAAGTACTCATTACATTAACAATGAATTGCACATTCAAATATTATCATTATTATAATTATGCTTATCGCAATTAACAAAAGACTACAGGACAGCAGCTGTTACAACCCAATTGCAAGAAGCTTAAATGCCATGACTATTTTATGCAGTCGGCTGTGATAACACACGTATAGTTGTAATTAGTGGGTTTACTAGTCCCAGGTAACAGGTAACAAGGTATTGGACAAACAACATTGTTAATTTGGGAACACGAATCTATTGCTGCAACATATGAGCTCTTCCTGTTGATTAGCAGCAGATTATCTTTCATATGTACTATCACTGCCTTTAATATCAGTGATGTTGCACATGCAGTGTCCTAGTTTGTAAACACTACGGCATATCTTCCACTATTAAGAGCTGTTTTTGATCATTGAAATCAGACAGAACTTAGATTTTATTGTTTTGATGAAAGTTAAAATTTATTTTGTTTTAACGATACCACTAGAGCACACTGATTTATTAATCATCGGCTATTAAATGTCAAACATTTGGTAAATTTTACCAGTAGTTTTAGACAAGAAACCTCTAAATTTTTTCATTAGTAGCAAGGTATCTTTTATATGCACCATCACCGACAGCATACAACATGCTACAGCCTTTGATATACCAGTCGTGGTGCACTGGCTGGAACGAGAGAGAGACCAATAGGCCTACCAACGAGGATCAATTCCAAACCAACCGTGCATCAAGTGAGCATTTTACCACTGGGATACGTCCAGCCCGTTTATCGTTTAGATTATCCATTTCCACACATTCAAAGTGTTTCTGGTCATCCTGTTGTTTCTATAACCACAAAATGCTTTTTTCATATTTTTAAAAACAGATGTACCTCTGATGCAATGGTCACAGAGATGAGGTCTAATCTTTTTTTAAAGGGCATTTTCCTGTTTCAACATCACAAAGTATCCATTACATAAACAATCCAAATGTGTTTGTAGATTAACAAAAAATTCATTCTTTACTTGAGAGATGTAAGGAATTTTTTTTGTTTGTAAACCATAAAATACATAAATTTTAAGTACACACAATTACCAATATATTCCTTTGCAATAGTGCTATTTCTACATTTCTATTTGTAAGAAAATAAATTGTGAACAAATAGTCTGTCCCACGGCTGTGTTTCTGACAAAAAGAATTTTTGGGGTATGGTGCTATGCAAATGAATGTAATCACAGTCAACTGGAAGTATGGAGGTGGGGGGGGGGGGGGGGGGGGGGGGGGGGGGGGGGGTGGTCCCAGAAAGAAAATGGGTTACGTTTAAGGTTAGTGTTAAGAAAAGCATACAGTAATGATAAGAGTAACTAATTTTGTCCAAAGGTCAGCTTTAAAAAATAAAATCTGCCAAAAAAATGTTGGTATGGAGCCATACCCATTTTACCCTCTGGCAGAAACCCTGCACAGGAACGCCTTCTTTCATATTATTGGATTTACTACAAGTTATTTATTTCTGAGCTGATTGTTTTCTAAACTGCACAAAAAAAATAGTATATTTTTGTTATTTCTAAAACACTTTTACATTTCTTTTTATGTAAAATCAAAAAATTATTTACAAAAAAAACTCAACAACATTTTTATATGAGGATGGGATGGACTATAGAGAATTAAAACAATGCATCATCAAATCACCACCCTTTGAGAGTTGTGATCAATTAGCTTACTTCATCCATTACAAATACCAAAATTACTTATATCGGCAACAAACCAAAACTCTGTGCAACTAAATGAGACAAACAATATACCTTGACGAGTTAAGTTTTCTGTCACGTTCACACGTTATTGGGACGTGAACTTACAATCGTACATATGCCAAATGAGCATCAAGGTAATATTAGAAATTGACACTGTAACTCAGTTGGCCGTTAACACAGGTCAATTTATCTACCTCAACATCATGTGTTTTAACATTAAAAATAAAAATATTTGGAAAAAAGTATGTCACCCAATAACAAAACATGTTTTAATTTATAAAGAACAAAAATAACAACCATTATTATATAACATTTAGTGAAATATCTTGAAATATCCGTGAAATAAAAAGTGTTATCAGTCACCCAGTGACGATAACACATTTTAGAGTGAAAATTTCACTATTTCACTCTAAAATGTGTTATTTTCACTACAGAAAGTGTTATCTTCACTGTAAGAAAGCCGGAACTATTTATTTTCCTGCTGGCATTTTAAAAATAAAGGTAAATTGCCCAAAGTTATATAATAAATAGAAAATTTTATGTTTTTTGTCAAATATGATTTATATCTCATCTCGTGAAGTTTGTGTGACTCGTGAGATATGACTGCAAACTTCACTCGATGAGATGTAAATCATATTTGACAAAAAAAATGAAATATCCTCTATATATTTGTTCAGAATTTGGCAAGTTGGAAGGTGGGGATGTAAACTACAGAAATGTAATATAATGTGGGATTGAATGTTAGTCCCGATGGATTGGCCATCAATAACATAGTTAACTTACTCTCTATGGATAAGGGGGTGTGATTTATCTCAGTCGGTTGAGTGCTTGCTTGACAATAAGGTGCTTGCATCGCAGGATCGAACCACCTCAATGGATCCGTACAACCGACTGGGTTTTTTCTTGTTCCAACCAGTGCACCACAACTGGTCAAAGGCAGTGGTATGTGCTTTCCCGTCTGTGGGAAAGTGCATATAAAAGATCCCTTACTGCATTAAGAAAATGAAGCAGGTTTCCTCTATTTTGATGAGTCAGAATTCCCAAATGTTTGACATCCAATAGCTGATGATTAATTTATCAATGTGCTCAAGTGGTGTTGTTAAACGAAACAAACTTTACTATGGATGAAGGGTCCTGTTTGCAGTCAATACTTGCTGTTATGATTTATAGGTGTTCCCTTATTTCTCTCCATCAGTATATAAATGTTAATATAGAAATTCATATTTTGATTCATAACAAAATTTAAAAAATATATTAAAACATTTTTTTTAAACCTTTGCATTGGCTTTAGTAATCCACTTATTCTCAATCAATAAGTAATATTTTAAAGCTCCATCCTTGTGTATATATTTTACTATTTCATATTGGCTGTTATCACCAATCACATTGGCCAATACAAATAATTAAGTGACAGACCCTAGCTTTTTAAACATATGGCATATTTTTTACATTTAAAGCCGTTTTTGAGAATTGAAATTAGACATTGCTTAATTTTATTGTCTAGATTATTCATTTCCATAGATGTCATCATGGTGTTTCAAATTCTGCAGAATGCATGTTTCGTATTTTTAAAAAAGCTCGTACCTCTAAAAAGTAACAATTATGAAGATGTGCTCTAGTCTATTTCTTAAAGGGCATTTTCTCATTTTATCGTCACAGACTTGTTTCACTTTATTTTCACTTTATCCAAACATGTTACAGGTTTGTAGATTAACCAAATTGGTGTCCATTTTTACAGGTTGAATTCTGCCACTTTAAGGATGGGATTGGGATGTTTTCTGATGCATTTACGGAGTTTACTGAATATGTCAAACAATGCTGATGAGACCTGTATACTCCATAAAAGGTAGCCGACAGTTTTCAGTGATAGCAATGAAAACAAAAATCTATTAAAGCTGTATATAAACTTATTTTCAGCATTAGTTATATCTTTAAAGGGACAGTCAACTCAAACAAGAGCTTTATGTGTTGAAAAGATGCATACCCAGAACACCAACACATGCTGACACTTTAACAAATGAAAAATGCGTAACTTTAGAGTTAATAAAAAAAACCTATGATTATTCCTGGAAACTGGGGGCAGCTATTTTGTTTAATTTTTGTGGCATCTGGTGCTAGTCAGGGGCGAGACGTAGCCCAGTGATAAAACGCTCGCTTGATGTGCGGTCGGTTTGGGATCGATCCCTGTCAGTGGGCCCATTGGGCTATTTTTCGCTCCAGCCAGTGCACCACGACTGGTACATCAAAGGCTGTAGTATGTGCTATCCTGTCTATGGGATGGTGCATATAAAAGATCCCTTGCTGCTAATCGATAAGAATAGCCCAAGGGTTTTACAGAATTATTTACAGTAATAAAGCAGGACGGCTGACAATGTCCATTACGATTTTAGGGGTGTCACACAATACCCTATTATCTTAAGAAAAGAGGCACATATTTTTAGTGTGTCTAGACATATTGACTGGAGACTGTCTAAATATACACCTGCCATCAGGAACCACAGTTACAGGCCACAGAAAGAAAATACCAATTAACTAAGAAAACACTCTGATTATTATTTCAGTACGTGGGTTAATTTATGGACAAAACATAATAGTTATTTCCACACTTTGACAATGGTGGCTTATTTTATATTGAAAAATAACATGTACTTATTACTGGCTTACTGGGATGGACACTATTACAGAACATTGCAATGCATCCCCAAAAATCAGGTACGTTTTGTTTCTTCAGTTCTAAGACTTGATTCCTGACGTGATACGTATTACGTAACCACTGGCTCTGGGATGGTACAAAATGGCTGCGTCCATTATATATAATAGCTGTCACATTTAACCGTTTTATTAATTAACTATATGATTATACTTGTTGATATTAAACAATAATGTGTATTATATATTGTTGAATGTCCAAAAGCCTTGCACGAGCATCCCTTTAATAAAGAAACAATATTTTCACTATAATGTATGCAAATAGTTAAGATTTGCTAAAAAAAAAACCTAACCTCTTTTTATAACCACCTGTCATAATATTATTTTACCAAAGGATTTAATATACTACAAAGTAATCCGTATTAAATAACCCGGCTCTCATCAAAGGTCTATTTTTAATAGTCCTTTACATGGTTGCTCAACAAAGATTGTACTGTACGTACGGTTAAGTGTATGTTCCTTAATAGTACAATATATAATTTTGTCTGTTAAATAAACTTCCTTATTGTTCCCGACAGAAATGTTGAACAGATGCTACGCAGAAGCAAAAAATGTTTTATCTAATATTTATCGATCATCTGCTCAAGATGATTTAATTACAGAAAGAGAAGTTTAAAAAAACATATTTTTTATGACTCAAAGCCTGACAGCAGTTCTGTTTTCAGTGATAGCATTAATGTAATCGGCTTTAGCATGGCAAGTGGGAAATGGGGCATGTCGGACAAGATTCTACAAATTTATCCTTGCAGCAACATTACTGTCAAATTGATTGTTTTCCAGAAAGATGTTTTTCATCGCTGGCATAAGCAAACATATTCTAACAGTCGCCGTTCTCCTCTCGTCCAGTCGAGGATAAAAGGTTTCTCTTCTCAACACATGCTTAATGTTTTTGCACAGCCAAAGTCAATACCAGTTTTCCTGGGCCTAGGAAGTCTTTTCAAAACCTACAAGTGGAGCTAGGTCATCTTACAAACTCTATACGTCAAGATTTTCTCTATGGAAAGAGATGCTTCGGTCCAAAAATGTCTCAGCTGCTTTTTGCAGTTCGATGCCGAGCGTATTTCCGATTAGAAGAGAATCAACAAATTGGCTCAGTTCATGCGTGCAGCTCGGACTAACCAAGCTTCTTTGATCTCATTTCATCAATGACTGGATTTACCCATCATTGATTTTCACCACATAAACCAATTTTGAACCACAAACATATGCAAGGGGAGGTAACTCCATTGGACTAAGTACCAGAGAGCTGAATTACAATTAAATAGCTTCAGTTTCACAGCAGGAAATTGTATTTTAATATTTCAACTATCTGTGCGTAATACTTCTGATGTATTTAAACCGATGTTAAAATATGCTATAAATTTAATATTAAATACAGGTGGTACAAACCAATTTGAGGTTGAGAAAAACAACAATTATTTTAGTTACAGCTAATTATGAAGACAAAGCCTTTTTAAGGTTAAATGTAACATGATTTTCATCTGCCCTGAAGTAACACGTGTGTCCATCTACTTGATTTAAATCTAATTTAAGCATCCACCAAACAATGTTACAGAGATCCATGAAGTCTACTAAATATGGCACTGTTTGATCACCCTAAGTTGCAGGACTGGTCACAGCAAGTTTTTTAATAATTTTTGGGCTAATGTATTAACTGCCAGTCAATGAATTTAATACGACAAAAATATATGTAAACTTTATAATAATATCTTTTCACTCTACAAATCTCTATAAGTACTTGAGGAAATGTCCTTTTTTTTCCAGCAAAACCACGAAAATAAATGATTTCACAGTACATAAAAGGTTGTGATGTGTATATAAAAGATCCCACATTGCTATTCATCAGTAGCAGTAACCTATGTGTTGGCAGGTGATTTTCTCACATTATCTAGACCAAATGTTAAAATAGCCAATAATGTCTGATCCTTAAATGAATACATCTCGGATGATATATTTTTTTTAATATATGAATGTGTATTTCATATTTGAAACATTAAAAATAATTTTTATCATTTTAATAATTTTTGTTTAAATTCCAATTTCATGTGAATCAATACTAAGTCTACACTATAAGCATGCATCTGTTAATATCAATTTACAATATTATGATGACTCAGTCTATGAAGAATTTTTCCATATATTACTTAACAGTGTTTCTGCCAGAAAGAAATTTTTGGGTATGGCACTATGAAATTGAATATTTACAATGGGTGTGCTGAATGAATAGTGGGTAATAGGGGCCTCCCCAATAAAGAAAATGGGTTAGGTTTAGGATTAGGTTTAAGAAAAGTATACAGTGATGATAAAGAGTAATTATTTTTGTCAAAAGGTCAACTTAAAAAATAAAAATTTGGTAATGGTGCCATACCCATTTTACCCTCTGGCAGAAACCCTGCTTAATATACTGTGATATTGTCAACTTGTCAATAAACTAAATCTTTTCTGTCAACATTTAGTAACATGTCGATGTACTGTATAAACATTCTTCAACAAGTAAACAGAAGTTATAACTATTAAGGCAAGTATTAACAACTTCTCCACATCACTGTATATAATCTTGGTAATCAAACTTATTAGTTTATTGAGCATTTTAAAACTTTACTAAACATTTTATACAAAACCATTTTAACTTTTGAGTAGCATGGGGTTCCCTTCTGAGATCACCCTGCCCATTGCCAAATTAGCCAACTGATAATGTATTTATACAACGTGGCTACAACATTTAGTATTAGAATACCAAAATATTCTTTAAATTAGCTACTTTTAAAATCATTTTCTTGGAAATGCTCTACATATATTATGAAAATTGACCAAGTAAACTTCTTTTCAGTGTAATCCCTGATATGTCCTAAAATATAATGCACAGAAATCACCAAAATTTTGGTTGGGGGTAAAGGGTTTGGAAAGCCTTAAATATATAACCATTGTGAACACATTTAAAGCGTTATATCCAAAGAGAAGCCCTGTGCAATTTACTAGTCTATATTGTCTGCTATGTCAGCACACAGTTGAGTTTCAAGAAATAACCATTTTGCTGATGTTATTTCCCTAGGTATGGCACTTCAGTGCTTGCCGACAGACTGGTCCCTGAAGATATGAAATCTTTGCATACGAACTGCTGATAATAATGACAGTGAATGTGTGCACTGTCAGCCTCCAATTGGTTCCCACAGTAAACAGAAAATGCCGTAAACCAATAGAAGTGTTTTAACATTTTCATGATGGAACTGTCAGGTTCTGTCTTGACCAGAAAACACACGAGTGATCACTCCTGCTTCATTCCACACTCCTGGAAAGTTAGAGAGTGGCCAGTTCATAGCCTTGCCATAAAATATACTGATGGAAAGAAATAAAGGATCACACAGATAGCAACAAGAAATAATGACTGCATCAAAAATGAATTGATACTGTCAGAAGTTGACTGGGAACATATAGGCAGCACATTCAACACTACAGACATTCAATCCCACATTACAACTTGGTATCAAATACAGACATTACTATGTTAGTAGTGAATTAAATTTGGTTTACAATTCGATGTTTTCCCTTATTTCTTTTCATCAGTATAATTTAGAAAAATTTGCAAGAAAATTCAACTGACTGCTCGCCAAGCATCACTTCAGGAAAGTATTCAACACGTTTTGGTTTTGTTCTTGGCGAAAGACTATTCAGAAAACATGAACTCGGCAATAAGATTGTTTCACAGTTAAGATATCTCAAAATGAAACAAGCATTGCTACCACCTAAACCTTCCCAAATTTTGTCCTGAGATCTACACAATTAAAGTTAACTACCACAGAAGAATGCACACATCAAAATAAAGTCATGGTAACAAGAATACAAAACAAGACTGGATCATCATTTTAAGTGTTAAATAAAAAAAATATTAAATTAAAAAACAAATAAAGAGAATACATGTTTTTTTATTGCTGAAAAAAAGAAATTACCTAACTATTTCAAACCTTTTTTTATCCATATAAAAATCTCATAAATGGGTTAAAATGAAAAATATTGGCAGGGCTTCAAATTATATGGCTGTCTTAAAGCCAAAAGTGGGGATAACCAATAGGTGAAGATATAAAAAGTAAAACATCAGAAACAGAGCTACACATTTTTTATTTGAATGTACTAAGAATACTGAAAAGAAAATTTTCCTGTCTCAATGACAAACAGGCAAAATGTACCAAAAGGAACTACTGGTACTGTAAATCATGAAGTGATACATATTATTGCATTGGAACAAGTACACACTAAAATACTTATTTTGATTAATGCATCTGGTAAATGTAACTTCAAAAGATGACACTACAAACAAGAAATGCTAAGCTGTTTTCACTTTTCTTTTTTTTCACACATCCATTGGTAGCCGATAGTAAATTCTTCCATCTTTTACAGATAGCACCACAATAATGACATGGTATGAAGCTAAACAAATTATCTGTTTAATGATCTAAAATGGCGGCACTTATTTAGAAAGGATGCAAAGCATCAGTCAAAACCATACTGCAAGTTCTGGACAAAGAATATTAAAAATTTCGACTCACAGTGGAAATGCTGGTAACACTGTACAGACAATTAAAAATCAGGAATTACAGATAAAAAAGGTAACGCTTTGATCTCTGTAATGAGATTGTTCCAGAACTGATCATATGGACAGGTGTACAAGACACAAAATAAACATTGTATTACGACTCATGGGTCTGCCACATCTCTGTCCAGGGCCCGTGCTTATAAAACTTTTAAGAGTCCAGACTCAATCTCAGATGATGTCACACACATACAATTTGTATGGCATTGCCATGACGTTACTGTCTTAGACTATATTAGAGTCTCGAGTCTAAAAGCTTTATAAACACCAGGCCAGATCCTTACATAGATCAAGTAAAACCATCAACCATCTGATGTGATGACAGATAGTACAAGCACTGATCACTGTTAATACTCTTACCCTTCTGCAAGGTAACCACAATACTGGTGTTAAAGTTGTCCTCGAGCAATCTGCACATACATGTATAAACTGGATATAATAAATTTACTTAATATTCAATGTTCTCGTTAGCTGAACATGAAAGGAGAGCTAATGCTATGGAAGGAAGAAATGTTTTAATGATGCAGTCAACAAATTTTAATTATGGTTGGGTATATGGTTAAGAACCACAGAGAAAAAGGGACTTGTGCCAAGTCAGTTGAAATGTTTTCCCAATTAGTAGTGAGAGATCTTTTATATGCATCACCAAAGACTGGATAATACATACCATGGCCGTTGCTATACCAGCTATGAACCACTGGCTAGACAAGAAATAGCCCAATGGCACAACTGATAGGGATCATCCTAGATCAACCACATGTCAGGCAAGCACTTTACCACTGGAACCTAATGTTTTTAACCATTGTTTACCACAAACCTACATCCCAAACAATTCACAATAAAAACAGATATTTCTGTTAGTCTCATTTGGTACATGTTTCATTGAACAAAAAACATGTCAATCAACATTTACAATTCACAACATGCAGCCTAGTTGATCCACGTAAGCTGAATTTATCTGCTTTGAATTTAAGGATATTTTGTTACGAAACTTTCATTTCAATTTAGTAAGGGAGGGTGGGGGGAAGGGGGTGAAAGGAGCAGGGTTAGTTCTGTCACTTGCCAAATTCGCAAATTGTGAATTTTAAGAACAATCGTCAATTTTTTTCTTAATCTGATGAAAAAAAGTAGTGTAATAATTGATATTTTGTTAGAAAATAGCCATGTTTTGCATTTTTTAGATAATTTGGCAAAAAAAATCATTCTGATCACCCAGAGCTAGCCCTGAAGGAGTGGGAAAATGTGCTAGGACGGAATGAATGAATGAATGGTTTAACGACACCCCAGCACGGTACTAGGATGGTTCACTCTCCTTAAATGGGCTAACGAGAACAATGAAGACGAGAGATGACAAATGTCTATGACTATCCCAGTTACATAAAAATTGTCATGCTAGTTTTAGCACAAGGCTACTTGACACAGTGGTACTAGATGAAATAACATTGCACACATTTGTTGCCGACTTACCTTTCCCATACAGTGTCTCTTGTTCATGGCCGCCAGCGCGGACCCAGCAGATTGATGGTCATAAAATTCAACAAAGGCATATGGGTCATTTCCAGGCTGAAACAGAGGGGAAAAGACAACATACAGTCAGCAATTTCATATAAACAAAAGTCTGAACATATTTCAGTTTTACCAAGTTAAATAAAAAATAACTGATAATAAAAATTAAATTACATATGTTTATAACACAAAATATGTCAGAATTATATCTTAAAAAATCAAATAGTCTAAAATATATCATAGTAAAAATTACATTACATATTTCTTAAATGAAAAAAGACAACATACAGGTCAGCAATTTCATATGAACAGAACTGAACACATTTCATATAATACCTAACAAAGTGTTACACCTATTTGAGTTAGATAAAAAAAATAATCCATAAAAATTATATTACATGTATGTTTGTAACACAAAATATGTCAAAATTACATTTAAAAAAATTGAATAGTCTACATATATCATAGTAAACATTACATTACATATTTTATAAATGAATTCTTGTTCATGAACAGCTATAAATAAAATAAAATAAAACTAAAATAAGTTGAAGGAAGTGGAAAATAAAATAAATTTCTACTTTAGCAAACAAAATAGTCAGATATGTATCTTAAAAAAGGAGTCCTTTATTTTTTTTATTTCATTGTTATTGAAAACAAATAAATTCAATTCTTATTTATAACCACTGATGATGGCCAGTTTCAAAAGATAATAAATCACTATAAGATTCTTATAAACCGTTGCTAGATTCAAAATCACCGTAATAGAAGGCACGTGATCTATATTTTGTGCATAATGGGTCTGCATAAAAAAGTTTCAATTTAAATGCTATCAAAATATGGCAAATTTGCTGCCCTTGTAGTCAATTCTGGGTCTGGCTTAACTGGGTTTCAAACAACTGCACAGGCAGATGAACATTTGTGATGTCAAGAGTGCTTTTAAGATGATGCATGAACTGGAAAAAGATAAGCACAAAAGCATGTATTAAAAAATGTTGCTTTGAACACACTATTGGTGACTGCCACATTGCATGTGCGTTGAATTTTAAAATGTAAATGATTGACAAGGCTTTACATCAAGTTGGCTAAGTTAATTTGATGAGGCAATTTGGTGTAAAAGCATTTACTAGGATTTGGTCGTACTTGAGTAAATCTGACCTTCGTTTCTAAGTAGTTGAATACTGATCAATGTAATCTTTAAAGTGCCACAATCCAGCAACAACAATACAAAACAGGGTCAAAAATCAAATGACTTTGGAGAGAGAGAGAGAGAGAGAGAGAGAGAGAGAGAGAGAGAGAGAGAGAGAGACAGGCAGAGATATGAGAGAAACTTGCTACTGCCAAACACATTTTATTTATGGCTATATGGCATCAGACATATGGTTAAGGATCACACAGATATTGAGAGGAAACCTGGTGTTGCCACTTCATGGGTTACTCTTTTCGATTAGCAGCAAGGTATCTTTTATATGCACCATCCCACAAACAGGATAGCACATACCACGGCCTTTGATATACCAGTCGTGGTGCACTGGCTGGAGCGAGAAATAGCCCAACCGTGCATCAAGCGAATGCTTTACCACTGTGCTACATCCCGCACCCCCCATTACACAAGGGAGTATGTCACAGCCTTTAGCAGGGTTTAAGATGTCGCTCGCCAAGTTACAAGTTGCAAATTAACGATAAATTTTGAGAATATAATTCATTATTAATTCGCCAAAGAGGTCATTCGAAAAGGTCTTTCGTTTATAGATGTACCCCATATTTGCTGTTTGCTGTAAACGTAGTGTTTCCCCTGGAAATTGGGAAAGGCATGGTATTATAATACTAAACACTTTTGGGGCATTTTCACTTTTTTCCATTAAAGCCGCACACCCTAGTTCCATCCAGCGAAAATAAATTATAATTTGGTTAATCTACAAACCTGTAACACACTTAGATCACGTTTTTATCAAATGGAGTGAAAAAGCAGGTTTTATATCGATAAATACCATGGGAATCCCCATGTCCCAATTGCTTGAAATAATTTTGAAAGTTAGTATTCTGATGTCACCGGTAGATGTCGCTCGAAGCACAACAATGCCTACGTCACGACAAATTTCACAGAGTGCGCACAGACTTGGGGTGCGTTCTTTTCACCTCTCCTGGACATGTTCAAACTGTTCTGTCCTGGTTGTATCCCCTCTCCAGATATCGTAAGACTTAGCAAAATTATTGGTTTTAAGGGTTTGTAACGTTTTGTATTGAGACACTTACTTGTCTGAACTTTATTGTTACTGAAAATGTTCACGAACTGTGAAGAAAAATCTCACAAATGAACAACAAATCTGATGTTGATTGCGCGAACCGTGCACGAGAAAACAAACCGAACCAAAATGATAACGGTCACGTGGTATACCAACGTCTGTGACATTGAAATGGAAATATCCCGTCTAAAAATAGATTAGACCTTGTCTGCTCAACGTTTTTTTCTCAAACGTGCGTGCGTTTTTAAGAAATACGAAAAAAGCATTTTGTGGTATTACAAAAACCAGGATTACCAGGATTACTAAAAAACACTTCAGGTGAATGGAAATGTATATTCTAAATAATAAACGGTAAGTAAAGTGCAATTTTATTTGTGAAAAAATGGGTTTAATAGCGAAAAACAACGCCGTAATGGTTACTCTCGAGTGCCTAATAAACATAGGGGCTGAATAAGCATAGGGTCTGGAAATTTGTCTAAAATCAATTAAAAGTAGGGTGCGGAATTAGCATAGGGTGTGGAATTATTTTTTTAAACCAATAAGAGTAGAGTGCGGAATTAGCATAGGGTCTGGAAATTTAGCTAAATTGTAAAAATTTAATTTGGTTTCACGTAAAAATAAAAATAAGTGTTTTGGAAATAACAAAAATATACTATTGTTATTTAATTTAGAAAACAAGCGGCTCAGAAATAAATAACTTGTAGTAAGTTCCATAGTATGAAAAAATGTGTTCACTATAAACATGTTTCTATTATCTAACTGTTACAACTGTTATTGTCACACACAATTAATTAAAACTGTAAGTGTGTTTGTATGTTTAAATGAAATTATGATAATTAATGTGAGGAGAGATTGCAGCTTTAAAAAAAAATCCAAAAGTTCCAGGCTTGAAAACCAAAACAATCAAGGTGGACGACAGCTCGCTAGATTCATCTCCTATATTTAACACATTGGTTAATTATAACAAGACGTAATTTCATCAACTTAATTTTTACCTGTAACATTCTTTATTTTTAAAGCATAGGTGGGGACACTTATGATGCCAGGGGCTGGCATGCATAAATCTCAGCTGAAGATTCACAAACAACTGTGGTCATCGGCCATGCCAGTTGTTAGCGGAACGCGCCAGAACTGGAACACGGTTAGGGGATGTAACTCTGCCTAATTTTTCTTGCTAATTTCTAATAGACTCTATTTGCAAGTGAAACTAAAAAGGTTGAGTGGAATTTGTAATTAAAATGAGTGGAATTTGTAATGTAAAAACAATATATATATAAAAAGAGGAAAGAATGTAGATAAAGTTTGGGCTAGTTCCCCTTATCCTAAAGGAACTGTACTTTATATCTACTCTAGTATACATAGCTTAAAAAGTCATATTTACCTTTAAGAATTCGGTAAGTCTTCAATGTTTGGTGAAAAGATGAAGTGTTGAAGTGTAATTGATTAATTTATATAATAAAGTGCTTGCATGAACTGTTGCATCGATTTACAGGCGAGCACTCACTCGAACGCATCCTTGGAATTTACCAAACCGAATAAAACCGAACCGAGCCGAGCGATAAAAAAAAAAATGGCGGCCAACAATGTTTGTAAACGTGTTTACATTTTGTCATAGAGTAACATACTTTGTTGTGCCTTAATGGTTCAAATGATCAATTGAGCAGAAAAACAATGTATGTATATTAATAAATAAATAAATGTATTATTTGACCACAAAAGTTGGCATTTTATTTGACAACTCGGAAAATTGTAAATTCCGCAATTTCGTCCGCGAATCCGCGATCGCGGAAAATCGGTACTATTTGATAAATTAAGAATTGTAATAAGCGTTGGGTGCCGAATTAGCGTAGGAGGTTACATTTTTTAAAGATGTAATTAAACGTAGGGTGCTGAATAAGTGTAGACACCAATTTTTTTTCACAAATTTAATAAACGTAGGTGTACGTTTATTTGGCACTCGAGAGTAACAATTAGCCGTAACTAGGGTGTGTCCCTTTAAAGAGATTTTTTTTTAATTCAAATAAAAATAAACGTAATTAATGTGTTTGCTTTAATTAATGGCAACATATATAACATGCATATTTTATTAATCAATATTACATTTTCTGAGTGTTTTATAAAGGCAATTTTAGAATTAATTAATGGTACACTTTCAAAAGGCTTGTTTAATCTCAGGGCAGCATGGCACTGATTAAGGCAAGATGAAGCTAGATTATTGAGGCATGGTGCCGCACCATCCTAAAACAAGCTAGGGAAAACACTGATTTGGCAAAAGATTTTTCTTAGCAAATTTGCCAAATTGCTAATATTTTATCGGCTTCAGCATAAACCCTGTTTTAATGTATTAGTCATAGGCCACTGGTATGGTGTGGGGAGAAGAAGACCAGAGTCCATCAAGGGTGATTGATCTTGTAACCCTTCGCAACTCAGTCAAGTGTTCTACCACGGAGTTACATATATATGGTGCCACTCATATTTGGATTACCCCACCCTTCCCCATCACCATTAAAACAGGTTTGACTGTATTCATACAGGTGGTATGAGTATGACACTTGTCTGTCAGCAACAGACCGGTTTCCCTTGTCATCCCCTCATCACCACCACCACACACACATTAGGCTAACAAGTGCTTAGAGGTTAGGACATGCCACAGACACTGCATTCCACTAACAACTTGTCAAAACATTATTTTATTTTTAAAAATTACATCAAAGAAATTTACCATAATGCATTTTTGTGACCTCAAATTACACTGTAAAATTAAAGTTTGACACAACTGGAGTACATTGATTTGTTAATCATCTGCCATTGGATGTCAAACATGTTTCCATTAGTAGCAAGGTACCGTTTATGTGTGCCATTCCACCGACAGGGCAGCACACACCAATACCAGTGGTAGTGCACTGGCTGGAATGAAAAACAGCCCAATGGCCCCACCAATGGGGATCAATCCTACACCGACAGTGCATCAGGCAAGTGCTTTTCTACTGGGCTACATCCCACCCACGAGTGCACTGCACATACTACCATACACTATCAAGTTTCATAAATACTTTAAAAGATGCTATTTATTTTAAGAATGCACACATACATAAATGTTAGCAAAACATGTTAGTTCAATAATCATATCAACTTTTAAAAACTTAATCATTAATGGACCATTCTGTAAATGCTTACATTATAGCAGAAGACTCTCACAATTCAGTACTTTCGTAAACCGTAGATTTTTAAGATGTGTACCAGGGTACTTGGGCAGCTGTGACACTGAATGAAAACATCCATTATCACAAGTCCCTATTAGCAAGGAATATTTTGTACGTTCCCAGTTTAAACCATTTGAAATCAGCAAAGGCAACTAATTTTGTACGCCACCCTCCACCCTCTCACACAAAAATAAAATGAAAAAGGGAACAAATGTTTTTTCTTGGGGTTAGGGAGGGTGAGGTGAGTAACTATAGGTAAAGACGTATTGTATCCATGTGTCAGTCATAATTCATGCACATGGTGATATTTTCATTTTTTATTTTAAAAAAAAATAAACAATAAAAATAACGTCAAATATTTCTATAACATTACAGGATGTTCTTATGCCCATCTGTCCTACTCTTGAACTAGTTACCTTTCTAATATTATGCATAGACCACTGTACATAACAGATTATCTTGGGGCTGTTCCAAAAATGAGACTGGTGATTGTAACTCCTTATTAACATCTACGTTAACTTTCCTATCTAGGAACCAGATGGCATCTACTTCTAATTGTTATATAGAGAGTATTAATAGTATGAATCTTTGCCAGGTAATTTGTTTTGTTTTTTATCAGACACATGTATGTGACCAAATCGGTCACAATGTAGCGGGCTGATTAACACATTGCAATACTTTTGCTTAAGTCGAATGTTATAATATATATATACACTGGGAAATCTCTCAAAATGAGATCCTCAGTAAACTGCAATTCCAGATATTTTTTATGGTTTCTTCTTTAATATCAGAACAGAACCTCTCTATACTGGATACCCCTTAATAGTGGACTTTTTACTTGGTCCAATGAGTGTCCAGTTCAGTGGGGTTTAACTGTACGGAACTTAACACAAATGTTGTCTTCCACCATTCTAGTCCGAAACAAACTTAGAATAGTGGTTTTTTTAAACTCTAAACAACACAAGTTAGATTGGGTTAACCTTGGATTGTCACCTATCCTGTGTAATAATTTGTAAGACAACTTGCTTTTTGTTTGCTCACAAAATACTGATACCCATATTCATCATGTTCAAGTCAACTCTCATTCTCATGTGCATATTTATTACTGCATCTGGCAAGGGCATAGGAAGGTGCCAAAAAGTGTGGTGGGGGAGAGGCAGGCCACACACACATTATATAAATATAAATACATGTATAAATAAATAAAAACCACCATTGCTGCTACGCCAGTGTCTATTCACATACACACGTCCTACAAGTACCTGTATTTAGGTGATTTATTACAAAAGTGTACTTGTAAATCATACTGGACAAGGTAATTGGAAAAACATGGTGTATGTAGTTAGGCAGACATAACAAATTATCACAAAAATTCACACTATAATTTATATTTATAGTATAAGATGAATAAATGTATTGATTTCAACTTAAACAAAAATTTAGCTAACTGGTAAATTTGGTTATATATATATATATATATATATATATATATATATATACATGAAAACATTTTTACAAAAGCAAAAAAAAGAACTTTTGATTTATTAAGATTAAGATTATGTGTGAATGAGAGAGAGAGAGAGAGAGAGAGAGAGAGAGAGAGAGAGAGAGAGAGAGAGAGAGAGAGAGAGAGAGAGAGAGAGAGAGATGAAAAGTGAGGGGAGGTAGACAGAGAGAGAGAGAGAGAGAGAGAGAGAGAGAGAGAGAGAGAGAAACAGATGAAGCAAGGAAGACAGAGAGAACTTTAAGATAAATGAGATATAGAGAGAGCGCGAGTGAGTGAGGGAGAGGGACAGAGAGAGGGAGAGGGAGAGAGAGAGAGAGGGAAAGGAGAGAGGAGAGAGAGAGGGGAGGTAGACAGACAGATGATTTTCATAAAACTGAAAAAATACATACAATCAACAACTCCCAGGGACAAATCCAACTAATTTTTCCTTCCATCTATCTATATGTGAACTGTAGATTTATAATCCTCAAACACAAATTATTACAGAGCTTTCGCTTGATGATGAATACACCGAGAGTCCAATTACAACTAACTACAGGTTCAGTGTTTACAAAACCACTAAATGAAATCTGTGCTTATATGTATGTGGGGTGAGTCATTTCAGTCAGTCTTTTTTTTTTTTTTTTTTTAAAGTGTACCCTTTGTTAGGCTAGTGCACCTGATTGTTCCAGAACAGAGAGCTGTGACAGACGAGGAAAAACCTGTCATCAACCTATCGTGTCTCATTATCCTGGCCAGGCCAAACATTAAACCTCTACCAGACCTCATCAAAATATTGCACGAGGCAGGCCAAACATAAAACATGCCTCGACAGGCCTGATGGTTCCCTGAACACCTCACCACAATATAACACCTGAATTCAAACAATAAAATAAGTTAAAGTAGAAGTAATGGTTCCCGACACACCCCATAAAGAAAATTACACTAGTCTGTTCAAAAAGAAAGTGCCTGGATAAATGGATGGTTTCTTCACTCTTTATTGTATATCAATCTGGTCGACAAGTCTCAACAAAATTTAAGGTTCTACGGTAAAGGAAAGGAATATTTTTGTTCAATTACACCACTAGAGCACATTGACTTACTGATTTGACAATTCTGCTAAGTCTTACCTACAGGAAATCCTATACATTTTTCAATAAGCAGAAAGTACAGAATATTTTACGATGTGATTTTGTGGTTTCTAACAGGTTATTTTGACACTTGGTCAAGAAAAGAAACCTGCTGCCACCACATAGGATATTCTTACTGGTAATCTTCTTTCCAATAAGGGATCTTTTATATGCATTTACCTATCGCCAAGGCAACACATGAGGTGCTGGATTTAGCTGAGTCGGTTGAGCTGTTGCCTGAGGTGCTTGCGTCGCAGGATCAAACCACCTCGGTGGATCCATTCAACTGATTGGGTTTTTTTCTCATTCTAACCAGTGCACCACAACTGGTCAAAGGCTGTGGTATGTGCTTTCCTTATCCCTTGCTGTTAATGAAATGTTTTAGCAGGTTTCGTCTGATGACGAGTCAGAATTACCAAATGTTTGACATTCAATAGCCGATGATTAATTAAGCAATGTGTTCTAGTGGTGTCGTTAAACAAAACAAACTTTTCTTTCTTTTTTTATGTATAATGGGGCAATGGTTTGGAAAAAAATATAAATATATTTCATGAGCCCTCATTTCGTTGCACAAGCTAATTATTAATTAAGGTTCGAGGAAGCTTGGCCCCCATCGCAGCTATTTGGGCTATCTGTCTACAACTGGTGACTGCAGGGGTTCTGATGCCCCAAATCAATGACTCGGGCAACAAATTCCTTTTGACATGTCAGTGAAGGGAAAAATAATTTCTTTCAATTTGCTGCTTTAGTAAACTTATTTCACTATCAATTATTTAACCACCAGCAACTTCATGGCCATATCTAAGTTAACTAGTAGTAAACAGGTAAATCAAAAATACTTCTGATTATTTTGCCAGCATTTGGTATAGTGGAGCCATATTTTCGAAGGCATCTTAGCTCTATTAAATAGTAAAACCATTGTAGGCTATGATGTCACTACGGCGTGTGCTATAATGACATCATAGTCTATGATGGTTTTACTATTTCGTAGAGCTAAGATACCATCGAAAATCCTTAGCCAGGGTTTCAGCCAGAGGATAAAACGGGTATGGTGCCATACCTAAATGTTTTGCTGATTTTTTTTTAACTTGATCTTTTGACCAAATTAACGACTCTTATTTGTGATTACTGTATGATTTTTAAAAACCTAAACCTAAACGTAACCCATTTTCTTTCTGGGTAAGGCCCCCGATACCTTATGTTGTCCATAGGGCCATACCCCCCAAAAAGGTTCTGGCAGAAACACTGCTAGCCTGGTTACCAAAGAATTGTAACTGAATAGTACAAATAATGTAAGCATGACAAAACCAGTCACCAATCTAGGGTGGCAATCACAATTAAATTCTATCCTTGTAGAACAAAAAACCAGTCCAGTCACCAATCTAGGGTGGCAATCACAATTAAATTCTATCCTTGTAGAACAAAAAACCAGTCACCAATCTAGGGTGGCAATCACAATTAAATTCTATCCTTGCATGACAAAACCAGTCACCTATCTAGGGTGGCAATCACAATTAAATTCTATCCTTGTAACCAGTCACCAATCTAGGGTGGCAATCACAATTAAATTCTATCCTTGTAGAACAAAAAAAAAACATAACAAACCCAGTGTTTAGAATTTTTTTTTTTTTTTTTAAAACTCCACTGTGTTGTCAGGGTTGGACAAATAAAATACATGTAACATCAAACAGTTGTCCGATTGCTGCCAACCTGAATAAAGGGATGTCTGTTCAGCTACACCCCAGCATGCTGGCCGTTATCTGACAGTTATTTAGTGTCAAACATGTGGTACTTGTAACATGTGGTGCATAACACAACCAGACCAAACAACAGGTCTGGTCAAAATCAGTGTCTTGTAATCTTCTGTGGAAATAATATATGGTAAAAAGATACAGATAGTGTTACAGTGAACAAGAAATATAGATTTATACATGTATAATACAATAGTTTTTAGGGTTTTTTCCACACCACTAGAGCACATTGATTGGATGTGAAACAGTTAATAAATCTGACGTACAGTCTTGGAGGAAAACAGTTACATTTTCCCATTAGCAGTAAGGAGTCTTCTTTATGCAGTTTGCCAGACAGGACAGTACATACCACAACCGTTGATATTTAGCCATGACACTGGTTGGGATGGGTTTAAATCCCAATAAGAGAAAGGGTACACCGAGGGGCTTCAATCCTACACGCCAAGCGGGCACTCTATCAAATGAGCTAGATCCTGCCAATCCACAGACAGGATAGCACATACCTTTGATATACCAGTTGTGATGCACTGATTGGAATGAGAAATATCCCAATGGGCCCACTGATAGGGATTGATCCCAAACCGACTGCGCATGAAGCAAGTGCTTTAACACTGGGCTATGTCCCGTCCCATTTAACGAAACGAAGCAAAGAAGGAAGGAAATGTTTTATTTAATGATGCACTAACACATATGGTGTTGGACATATGGTTAAGGACCACACAGATATTGAGGAAGGAAACCTGCCGTCTCCACTTCAAAGGCTACTCTTTTCAATTAGCAGCAATGAATCTTTCATATGCATCATCCCATAGACAGGATAGCACATATCACAGCCTTTGATATACTAGACATGGTGCACTGGCTGGAGCGAGAAATAGCCCAATGGACCTACTGACAGGGATCGATCCTAAAACGACAGCAGATCAAGCGAGCGCTTTACCACTGGGTTCCGTCTCGCCTCTATTTAATGAAACCAACACATTGTATAGGGGATGAACTTTTTTCCCCATGAGCTATAAACAGTTTCCAAGCAAATGAATTGGGGGCTTCTCAGAAGCTGTTTGGAACTCATCTGAAGCTAGATGTATGAGGATTTTTAAAATATAATTATCCAAAGCTATTATCAGCAGAACTTATTAACTCAAAACAACTTTTACTGTTTAATTTTACTGCTGGAGACCATTTGCAATTTACCTTACAATGTACTTGGTATTACCTAGAGACTGAATCCTTGAGTACCAGTGTCAAAAAAATAGCGCGATTTATTCAAAAGGAAAAAAAAAGTTCAACTAAAGATTTGAATAAGCATGAAACCGTTAGTTACATGTAGATTCATTTTACATATAATATATATTGATTTCGATTAGATTTTGCATATGGATTTTGTAAACAGTCTCTCTTCTGCTTTCTTTTTTAATATTATCAACTTATGGACTCTCTTCACATGTTCATAAAGTGTCTAAACCCAGTGTTCTCGCTGCTCCATTTAAGCGGGGCGGCCCGCCCTGCTATTGCATTTTGCCGCCCTCCGCCCTCCTTTATTTTTCTGTGCCCCTCTTTATTTTCCAGCGCCCTACTGTATTTTCCAGTACCTATCTCCGTTATTTCCAAATGCACACTTTTTTCCACACATAAAAAAAACCCCACAACGATCAGTCTGCCCACTGGACATCAAAGGAAACAAGCCGAGTTGTGTACGAAAAAGCAACTGACAAAACATTTACAACGGTTACTGTAACATAATTTAATAGTATTTTTAACAGCCTCTATTTTGTCCTATACCTGTATCCATTTGTATGTTTAATACAAACAATAAAAGTTATATTTTATTTGAGCAATAAAAACATTTTTATTTTTTATAGATTCGGCAATTTCCGACTGGGAAAAACCCACTTATTTGGTGCCAAATTTGTCACGTGATCAGAACAATCACTCTATCTTTTGTTTCCACTAACTGTTGTCTGATATTTTGTCCTCAGTTACAGATATAATTGATTGTAACTGACGATTTTTACTTTCTGTCATTTCTGTCATTCTGTTTATTCAGCAGTTCTTATAACATATTGTAAACGTTTCATTTTGGGGGGATATCACCACTTATAAAATCAACGGAAGTGGTAGTGTTTGGCATTAAAATCATTCATCTTGGGTGCCAAATAATATATACACCGCCACTACAAAAACGAAACTTTTTATCAGTTGGCGATAATATTTTATCAAAGCGATCGACTCATTCGATGAAGATGGGAATAACAAAAACTGTTTTCGACATTAGGGGATCACACAAATGTCTTTTTTGTTTTTTGTATATCTTGAAATCTTTATTAAAATAATAATATTAAAACTTTGATTGGTTCAGCAAAAACGGAACTGCCAGTTAAAAGACGAGTCTGCTTGTATTTCGTATAAACTTTTTGTAATCAAAATAAGGAGTATGTCTTTCCACAAAGTCTATCAACACACAACATGGTAACCACCAAGCTCCCCCCCACCCCATTTTTTTTTTTTGGGGGGGGGGGGGGGGGAAGGGTTGGTGCTGCGCGGCCACCCTCCTTTAATTTTCACCCAGCGAGAACACTGTAAACCTTCGTCAAATGTCAAGCCCCGACTGTTTAATCACGATTTAATTACTTGTTGTTAACAGGGCTTCTAGATTATGGTAGCCCCACTCCCATGGCTAGTGATATTCAGTGTTGGGCTAGTAAATAACTACTATAACTAGCATGACGGCTAGTGGGAAAAACCCTTGTTTGTCAAATGCTGCCTTTAAACTGTGTCTCCCTCTTCAGGTGACATATCTGATTATTACTATTAGAAAAATTGTATTTATTTGAAGTAGGGCTAGTGAATTTTTAATCATGGCTAGTAAAAAAAAAAAAAATTACTGATCCCATGGCTAGTGGATTTTTATAAAATTCTAGAAGCCCTGTGTTAAAAAGTATTTAAACAATTGCATATATATTTTGAATGATAATCAATAACAAACAAGAAAGCAAAAATGTTTAATTAATAATGGCTATTTGGAAACTAGCAACTGGTTATTGCAACAATTGGTCCACATAATAAAAGAAGAAACCCACTTATTCCTACCTTTCAACAGTAAAATAGTTTTTAGATTTACTTTCTCAAAATAAGCACATACTGCAGCTTTTGATATACAAGTACAGGGTTCCGGCTTGAATGGGGTAAACAAAAAAATGGCTACCTATCTTCTGACTCATCACATCAAGTGACTATACATTACTATCTGCCACACATAACCTAAACCCACCAGTTACTAAAGTAGGCGTCAAACATTTAGTCTAGTATAATATAGTGTTACAATAAAAGCTACTTATTCCAATTAACAGCACACACACAGAGAGAGAGAGAGAGAGAGAGAGAGAGAGAGAGAACAGCACATACCATGATGAGATGCACTGGTTGGAGATACATGTAATACAAGCCAAGGGGTCCACCAATTTGGAATGGTTTTAAAGTTTGTTTTGTTTAACAACAACACTATAGCACATTGATTTATTGATTATCTGGTAAAGAATGTCAAACATTTGGTCAGTGTGATATGGCTGTCAGAGGAAACCAGCTACATTTAGTAGCTAGGGATCTTTTATATGCACCATCCCAGACAGGATAGCATATACCACTGCCTTTGATATGGTGCACTGGCTGGAACGTGAAATAGCCTAATGGGCCCACAGCAAGAATCGACCCTAGACCAACCGTGCATCAGGCAAGCGCTTTACCACTGGGCTACATCCTGCCCTCTTATTTCTAGAAGTAATATTTACAGCTAATAAATCTAAATGAGTTTACATATTAACAATGACAGGTCAGTGGAATACAATATCAATGAGATCACTCTCAACCGGCATAGCTTATAAATAAATATCAAGTGTCCCTATCAGCGTAAAGTATATTGTGGTGCTTATATAGAGGATACTCCCCCCCCCCCCCCCCCCCGAGTGTCTTGTGATATCAAAGTATATTGTGGTGCTTATATAGAGGATACTCCCCCCGAGTGTCTTGTGATATCATAGTTTACCAGCACGAGTTGATAAAAGTATGAAATCTGAGGCTTGCAGATGATTTTTATACTTTTATCAACGAGTGCTGACAAGACACGAGACACGAGGGGGTATTTTTTTTATCATCCATTATCATTATTTTCATTTGATACAATTGTAAACAATGTCAGTATTGTGGGTTGAATAACATAAACAGTGACATAACAAAAGAAGCGATATCTCCTAGGAGAATATTGCAGCAGATATCGCAAATTATAGTGTCTGTAACATCTCTTATAAAAGCCTTTAATGGATGATAAAAATAAATATCAGCGTTCCTATCAGCTTAACGTATATCGTGGTTCTTCACTGTTAAACATGTTAAGTAGGATACTAGGAAGCAGTCTTCTGCATACTACGTTATTTGATACCTTAAGCAGTGAAGCTATAAAACTGTTTACAGTTTAACGTGAGTATCTGTTACACGACAAAAACAAATCGCTGCAATGCTCATTTTTATAAAGGCATTCATGCACAAAGTGTTCATTAAAAAATATAATTTATTCAGTAATATTTATGAAATCGTCCACTGGCATTTGATAACAACTCTTTCCAAAACCATCATTTACATAATGAAAGGAAATAGTTAACAAATCCTCAGTAAATTACAAACTGTGGCTACTTGTTTTGTTTAACAACACCACAAGAGCATATTGATTTATTAATCACCAGCTATTAGATGTCTAACAATTGGTAATTTTAGTAGTCTTTGAAAGGAAACCCGCTTAATTTTTCAATTAGTGGCAATGGATCGTTTATATGCACCATCCCACAAACAGGACAGCACATACCATAGCCTTTGATATACTGCACTGCTGTTGCATTGGCTGGAATAAGAAATAACCCAATGGGTCCATCGATGAGGATCCATCCTAGACCAACAACAGGTCGAAGGAAGGAAGGAAATGGTTTATTTAACGACACACTCAACACATTTTATTTACGGTTATATGGCATCCGATATATGGTAAAGGACCACACAGATATTGAGAGAGGAAACCTGCTGTCGCCACTTCATGAGCTACTCTTTTCAATTAGCAGCAAAGGATCTTTTATATGCACCATCCCATAGACAGGATAGCACATACCACAGCCTTTGATGTACCAGCTGTGGTGCACTGGCTGGAGCGTTATAAAAGACCACATGTGTACAGTTGTTGGGTACAAGGATAAGAAAACACTTTCATGGTGCAATTTGCTCTAACATCAAACATACAATAACACCTGTTTTAATTATCATTTAAGTGTGAAGTAAGTTAATTACCACAAGAAGAGATACATTTCCTGTTGATATGACAATTACAAAGAGATTGTGCTTGATAAATAGTACAGCATTCTCTCATCTACACACAATGATTATTGTAATCTGTACCTTTAATCTATCTGTATAAGCTAGAAATTAAAATGACACAAATGTATATATATCATTTAAAGCCCTAATAAAGGCTAACTTTATAATAAAGCTAAAACCAAAGCCAAAAAATGTTTGACAATGTTTTTAGTCAAATACATGCATCAGCAGATGACATAGAAATGTTTGACAATGTTTTTAGTCAAATACATGCATCAGCAGATGACATAGAAATGTTTGACAATGTTTTTAGTCAAATACATGCATCAGCAGATGACAGAAATGTTTTCATTTGAAATAAAATATAAATCAATTTTATGAAAATGAATGAAAATCCTTCATTAAAATCCTATGAAAACTAACAATTTGTGCAATTTTCACTGTTATCATCTGAAATACCATTACATATAATATTGTGATCCTAGTGTTTTAATAAAGTTTTGATCATTTAGCATACCTGGTGGGTGTTTTGTAACACTTTGTGGTGCCGACATGAAAAAAGAAGAAGTTTGTTTTAACGAAACCTCTGGAGCACATTGATTTATTAATCATCAGCTATTGGATGTCTAACATTTGGTAATTTTGACTTGTGCTGACATGAAAGCAAAAAGGACGAATACTACTTTTCTAGCTCAAACTCTGAAAGAAACATGTGCTACCATTACCAGCAATGGAGAGTAATTGGTGACAGTGAGTCGTATAATGTGCAGGCCTTCACATTTTATGGTAACAATCGTTTCCAGTACCGTGTCAGTAAAATCACGGAACCAAAATTTTGTTTCCCATGATTATTACAATGTATATTGAGTACGACTATTAAATGAAAATAATATAAACAGTTTCCAATGGGTTCCCATGATCACAAGGCATGGAACCACAAAAAGGATGTTTCCCATGAAGTTTGAAATGCTATGGTCTGATGTGATCTGTACAAAATTAAATCAATTCTGTTTTAATAAAACGAAGATATTAACAGTTTTCTAAACATCTAAAGTTCCTGAATTCACAAACAATACATTATTTCAAATAAACATATTGCTATATAACTATACAAATATCAGTTTAGTTTTAGATATAAAAATGACAGCATAACAACTCTGGAAGATAACAGAACATAATAAAGGGGAATAACTGCGATAAAGGTATACATTTCAAGTATGCCGAGAATTCTCTAATCTTCAATGTACATTTTTATTTCAATTTTCATACCCATTTAATTTTATTATAGTAATAGACAATTCTGACTGTGCAATAAAAAATATTTTATTGAAAGTGTATGTGATACAAAATCTTGCATGCATAGTACGTGTTCACCCGAATGACGTTGTCCCTCACCAGACGCTCAGCGTTCCATCATAATATAGAAAGGTGGTATGTAATAAATACAGATGTTTTGCCATGTTTGACTTGTGCAATAAATAACATGGCAAAACAACTGGTTCTGTCTATTTATTGTATGCACTCCTTAAAAAAACCTGAATCTTAAAAACGAGGTGCTCTTACAGAATCGACCTTCCTTTATCTTTTACTAACATGAAAACTATAAAATAAACTTTCGTGCCCAGCTTATGACAAAATGTAATTTACCATTGTTTCATATTTAATTTTATGTATTACTTTTATCCTTTCCATCACTTGCCAAAACGAGGCCTTCGGATGTCATGGTAACGATCATTTCCGGTAGTGTCGGTAAAATCACAGAACCGAATTTTGTTTGATTGCAAACATATTTTATTGTACAAAGAACAAAAGAATTGGGCACAAGTTTGACAACTTACGAGGCCCTCTTCTATATTCATACAATATAATTGGCAACCTATATTACATAGCTGTAAATATAAACTACATGTATACATTCAAGGATAACCAGTGGAAGGAAATGAATTATATACAAAAGAATATGATGGAAAAAAAAAATGATGCAAAAGATTACACAAATAGTACATCACATGCAGTTAAAACTCGCTATCACATTTACAAATAAACCGTATGGTAATTTAAATAATATTTTATTAATCAAAACGATGAGTTTTTTAAATATATATTTGAACATAAGTAAATATTTCTTTATTATTAGCATCATTTAATGTGCTTCGACCATATAACAGTAACTGTAAATCGATTAGTTGAAAATGCTTTAAGGAATTACATAGAATCTGTCTTTGTTGTTCATATTTTTTACATTGAAAGAAAAAATGGATATGGTTTTCTAATCTGTATCCACAGTTACACGAAGGGTCTACATCTATACAAATCAGCGTTTAAAGGGCTACATCCATGTCGTAATCTTTTATGTAATATATTTTCAATTCTTTTTCCACATGAAAATTAATATGGAATTTTATTTACCACCTGTGTTACTGCTCTTTTGAAAGACAATATTGTTTCACACTTTCTAATTGCTGGGCTTAAATTATTCCATAAATCAATTAATAAGTAGGTTCTAGCAAAAGGTGTAGATGTCCTCCTGATTTCTTAACATATAAGGAACCCTTTCTTCTTCTAAAATACAAAAATTGTTTCCCATATTTCATTAAATCAGCGATTTCGCTGGTCCATTGTTTTCACTTGAATTTTATCAGGACTTTTATAAAATCCACTAGCAATGGGATCGGTGATTTAAAACAACTTGCTAGCCACGATTAAAAATTCACTAGCCCTACTTCTCTTTAAGTTGATAAAATTTTATAAATAATAGTAATACCGTATATCTTCGCCTATAAGTCGAATTTTTTTCACCCAAAACTTATTTTATAACTTGGGGGGTCGACTTATAAGAGGGTAAAAAAAATTCACCAAAAAATATTACTGTTTTGGGGATTATTTTACAAATTTTATTGCTGAAGTATGCCATGTATTTATACTTAAATATGTTAATTTGACACATTTATTTTTTATAACCTTTTTTTTTTGGCATTAGAACGGTTTTGGTTATGCGAAAAGGCGTACATCTCACTCACATGCCAAGACAACAGTCCACTTAGTTAAATTAACAGTCATCACTAATAGTAAAAATGTAAACAATACTAACTACCTGTTGCCTGAGTTTATTTTGAAATCTGGTCACTGGCATTAATGGTTGTTCAAACAATGTTTTGGCGGTGATTAACTTCATGAATATTACTGAGCTTTCCCTTAAAATAGACTGATCTCTGCAGTTCACTATCTAGAGCAATAGGGACACACATCATTTGGTACAAAAACCAGTGTACTTTCCAGAGTTATCCTCCTTACATGTATTAATATGGTGGCAAAACGTGATACTTTCAGTTTTATCGTAGTGATCTGTTGTCAGTGTTTATAAATAAAGTTGTTGTCTGTGCACAAAACCATCTGTACAGTACCATACAGTAACAGTCAAACAGCTGTAATAATGATAGTTTGATTGGAATAGTCTGATTATATTGCGATGTACAAAACGTGAAAACCAAAGTTTGTAAAATAATTTTCTTTTGTTCAAATATTGTACATTATTGTTCTCATGTGCTGAAACTAAGAAATATTTCAATATTTATAAGTTGTTTTTCATGGGTCGACTTATAAACGGGTCAATAAAAAAATACGTTTTCAGGGCTTGAAATTAGGGACTCGACTTATAGCCGAGATCGACTTACAGGCGAAGATATACGGTAATAAAATATGTCACCTAAACAGGGAGATACAGCTTAAAACCCCCCACTAAAATTGGGGGTTGAGGTGGGGGCAGGATATTTATATTTACATAATAGACTCAACTGCAACATTTGACCAAAAAAGTTCACTAGCAGGCGGGCATGGCAATAGTAGTTATTTACTAGCCCAACACTGAATATCACTAGCCATGGGAGTGGGGCTACCATAATCTAGAAGTCCTGATTTTATAATCGATCATTATATCAAGAGTCCAACCGATCAATTTTCAATTATAATCGATCGTTGGAGCATGCATCACAACTAAACAATTACACAAAATTACAGCACACTATTTTCACAAATGTACATCAAGATGTACTTGAGTGTGATCAGTGTTTAACTGATTACACGTGCTGTCTCAGATGACCTATATTCACTTCTGAAATTAACACACAACATAAAAAAAAAACAGACTGCGTCAGTATTAAAATGATTTTAACATTCAAGTAAATAAGGAAAGGAAATGTTTTATTTAATGATGCACTCAACACATTTATTTACAGTTATAACTTATATGGTGTCAGACATTTGGTTAAGGACCACACAGATATTGAAAGAGGAAACCCACTATTGCCACTTCATGGGCTACTCTTTTCAATTAGCAGCAAGGGATCTTTTATATGCACCATCCCAAAGACAGGATAGCACATACCACGACCTTTTATATACCAGTCATGGTGCACTGGCTGGAACAAGAAATAGCCCAATGGGCCCACCCCAGACCGACCACGCATCAAGCGAGCACTTTACCATTGGGCTTCGTCTCACCCCGTTCAAGTAAATAAGGTCACAAACATGTATGATTATATCTTATCACAAATACCTATCAATTCCAGTCAGCTGTTTTTGAGCATTTATATGGATATCTAGCCAGGTGTGCAACAGCTGTCCAGAGATGGCGTGTGTATACAACAGCAATAAATATAAAAAACTGGCATCCTGAGATCTGTATACACGTGTTGCAATTTATTGAACATCCTTTTGACAATAAGACTATGCTTTGATTTGTAACCGATTTTGTTAAGCAAACAGGACACAGGGCACAATCAATTATTAAAAGGGGCAATACAAATGTTGCCTCTTGTATTTTTGTAACAACCAATTTTACCAATGTTATGGAATGTTACATTTCAGTGTTATGGCTAGGACACCGCATCCCCCACCCTCTTGTTTAGTGCTGCCCTGCCCCCGATTATGACAGACTGTCTACTCTAACTCATTGCCACAAAAAATTATAAAATCCTAACTTTCATCTGAAACATGTAGTGTTGCCATACATTTGAGATTTCAGTTAAGAAATACATTGTTCTAGGTCATCGTTAAGTGTTAAAAGTCAACTGACGGTACTGTGACATATACAATATTCTCTTGTTCGCTGTAATGACTAAAGACGGGCAGGACACTATACCACTGTCTACACTGACTGTCATTCTTAAAAAGCTTGCTTGGACTCACACATTAACAACTACACACAACTTAACTAATTAAATAAACACCCAGTAGAAAGAAATTTCTACATAGTAATTTTGTGGTGTTTTTTTGGCTACAAAAATTTACTTTGGACTATCAGATGCCCAAAGCCAGTTCACCTGTTAACTAGGCCTACAGTGACAACAGGCGTTGAATTTGCCAATGTCTATAATCTTTCTTTTATGCACTGACTCTCATTACACAAGTGTTCTAGTTAGGACAGGGCAAGGCAGGGCACGCATTTAATTGTACGGCATTAACACAAATGTTATATTCTTTACGGAAAGTGTTGGATATAATCAAAAGTTTGACATATAACAAGCATTTTACAGGGGTGGGAATTGGTGAACTGTAAAATGCGAGGAAATCTAGACGGTTCCCGAAAATTCTTGAAATCCCAGATTAAAATCTGTGCAATCTGACACATTTTCGAGGAAAAGACGATTAAAATGCGAGGAAACAGATGATCCGAGGAGAATTCCCACCCCTGATTCTAAAAGTACTGCTAAAGCAAAATATACAGCACTAGAGCTGGGCAGTAAACCGTATATACCGTCCGGTATCAGTATCATTACAATACCGATTTACCGTACCAAGCAAATATCAAAATACTGAAATTTCGGTATTGAAAAATGTTTCCCGCCATTTAGTAAAGCACTAACAATATATATATATATATATATATGACGAATGCAAAATAGCTGAGAAAAAGAGACTTAACTTGGGCATGCATTTAAAGCCAAGAATGCCAAAAATACTGCTTGATATAGGTATCAGCATTGATATTGTACCAATACCGAGGTAAATCACCTCAAAAATATTGATACCGAATCGGAATTTCAACACCACCCGGTTCTATTTCATATAATCTCCTAAATTCTTAGGCCATAACTGTAAAAAAAATTTAAATTGTCATGAAAGTCAAACTTAATTTGCAACAGTATATAATAAAGCTATACACAAAATTTTATCTCAATATTTTCTGAGGCATTGCAAAAACACAGAAAATACATTTTTGTATCTCCTAAGTTCAAAGGCCCTAAACTCAGTCAAAAATGGGTAATCATTTGATCTGTAACAGTACATCATAAAGCTGTACACAAAATTGTAGCTCAAGTCATTGAAAAAATCACCCAGAAAACTATGTAGGACAGACATGAAACTGTGTCGTTCGACCCAGAATTAGCATGTGTATTGAAACTGACACACACTTTACAAAGTTGTCACTCAGTTTTTCGGAGATTTACATTTGGTGCAAAGGCCTACTTTTTTACAAAGTTGGGCCCAATCTTTGAATTATGTTTTAGTCCGGAGATTTACAAACACCTAAAAAAATTTTACGATCAAATGGCTAGGGCCTACAACGCGAACCCTGGAAACATTTGCATGATAAATTGGGCCCAGATCTTTTTCTTCTCACGCTGAATAAACATAAAGATCATTAAAAATAAAATAATTCATTATTTTCAAATGGGTGTTTAATTAATTAGTGATGTGTGTGAGGTTGACTGCCTAATTTTTAAGATTATTATCAAACACAATAATCAAGTGACATTTTCAATACATGCAAATGGACCGACCTAAAAAAATGCATTTCTCCTAGTTTAGGGTTAGAATTATCCAATGGCTAAAAATTGGCCACCAACATCGCGAACTCCTGGAAACACTTGCAGCAAAACCCGTTTTCAGAGCTTCAAATTAGGAATTTTTACTTTGCCGCGATCAGCAGGCAAAGATGTTGAACTTTTAAGGGCCACCCTATTCTTCAAATGGAAGAACATTCTGTAACTTACAATAAAATTTGTAAACAAAAAAACATTCAAAATTTTACATTGCAAAATAAATGACCTGGAAAACTATGTAACATAAAGAGTCATTATGACTGGTGTCAGGCCAAAAAAACATGCATTGCTATTTGTTGTGGAAAAAATAAAACAACAAAAATAATTCATATATCGTCCAAGCTTTTCAAAAATCATATTTGTAATTAGTTGGTTTAGTTTTTGAATGATAAGCAATCACATTCCCAGTACCCCAACCTCGAACAAACTAAAATTATTGTTCGCAAAGAAAAATGAAAAGTTCGCAAAGAACTGAATGAACAACTAATATTAATAAAAGATGACTAATGGCTAGGTAAGTGTGAATGAAAATAGCAAAAGACAGTGGTCACAAAAATAGTAGACACCATTTCTGATCTTCAGGTTACTTAATTTTGGAATGGCTGTAGCCAGAGATTGCAAATATAAAAGTGTACGTTTTCATTGAGCAAATTAAAATTGAATTTTATTATTTATGGATGCATGACAGCTAAATATTACACTGATATGGTATCAGTATGTTAATATACAGTAACGCGTTGCAACGACAAATTGGTCCTGCGCTGTTACATCAGTTCAATAAGAACCGCTGTACAGATTTGTGTATCGCGATTTTTATAACGTTATTGTTTCCTTGTATCTTATTTGACGGAAAATATGCAACACCCCCCACCCCAGCGTTTTATTAACTAGCAATGACACGAAATGGCAGCCGGCGAACAATTAAATATTTTTTTGTCCAAGGAGATCTTATCAAGTTGATATAGGTGACCATCTTTTATGTGTAATCTTTGTTGTAATATATTTAAGGATTTCTGTCTGGACAAAATATGGGGAAAATCTACCGGTAATTAAAAGTAGCAAAGTAATTTACTGTAGTTAACAACATGGTTCGGACGTTAGAGCCAGTCAAATTCATCCGATCATGTGCTAATTCAAGCTGTCAAATACACCAACGGTGTCATTTGTTATTAATTTCCTGGACACAGTAGTAAATAACTGTACTTTATATACATATACAGCAGTTAAAATTTATCCCTTTTTTATGTATTCCATTACGTTAAATATACATGATTTTGTTGTGGGGTTTTTAAATTTGCCGATGTGATCAAACGTTTTTTTCTTTCACATTTTGGTGTTTATCGTTCCGTGGTTATAATTCAAGATAAATACATAAAAATGCCACCATGCAGTAGTCAGAAGATTAATGAAATATACAATTTTTTATTTTATTTTACTATTTTGATATCGAAATATTATAACAGAAAGAACGCAGAACATGGCAAAACATTACGAAATGTATGCTATAAGCAGACTAATTTTTTTCAAGTTGATCAGGAATATAAGATCAGTGGTTGCAAAACAAGGCGTCGCATGCGACGTTTACTACCCTCATTTCCGACGCCTATTTATGCCACAGTTGTTCAGACTTCAGTTCTTATTTTCTTGGTTCTTGTCTGAATGTATAGCTCGGTTTCTATGTTAATTTCTTCAGGAAAACTCTGAGTTTCCCACAAATACAGCATCCATTACTGCTCATTGCCTTTGTTTTTAAAATATATTTTGTTTTGATTCATGAGCACAGTAGACCCAGTGATTTTCAGCGATCGCGGAAAATGGACGGAATTCCCATTGTGAAACGGAATTTACATTTGGAAATGGAATTACGATTTTTGGCGAAGTTAAAAACCCCCCAACTATTTTACTATTCCCACACGCTGTAAAACTGATGACTGACACGTACGCAGTACTATTGGCAAATGCTAGACTGGATTATGTGCTTCACGGTAAACCAAATGGTCACATTGGGAACCAATCATTCAAATACTTGGCTAACGTTAGCGAAACGTTTGCTGGCTGAACTTGGGGCTGGTTTACTGCTTAGTCTGTTGCACCTGCGCAGATGGGACAGGGTTTTTTTCCCCCAGGAGTACATTTAGCCAGCGGTTTGTCGCTAACACTTGTCTTGGAAGACAGATTTTTACGCTACACATTAAATCGAATGACCATTTCGGGAACCACCAGTCAAAATATGTTTACAAACGTTTAGCAAAAAACTGGCTGAACGTTGCAATGTTACTTTATTTCTGCTGTGTCATGCACATACTTCAATTTGCAGACAGCGTTAGACTGTCAAAGAGATGATAAATTAAATGTTTACGTTTTATGAACCCTTAGCCCCTTTGAATAAAGCAGTGCACTTAATTGTTGGACAATCATGCTTTATGTAGTATTATAATTGTAGCCTTTGCTCCTGATGTGATTTTTCGCTACTAATATGTAGGCTTACTTTGATTTAATGACAATAGCGACGCATGTTGACATCAGTCAATTTTCGGTTCCTTTAATTTGTCACAACTTGTGTTAGTTCAATTGTTAATTACATATTGTAGTCTGAAACAGAAATGGAATGGAATTTACAAAAACATGAAACGGAATTTAAAAAAAACAATAACCGGAAAACCACCGAGTCATACTTGTTCTATTCTTGGGCCAACAATTTCACCAACTAATGCATTACAAGTTGACTACATTGCACACTTCTGTGGTAACAGACTCTGGCCCATAGACACACCCGCGTGACCCCATTACTGAGTGTCTGTAGCTCTTGATAAACCCCCAACTCCTACTCTGTCAGTTCCAACGTCTACTAGTAGTTCGTTTTGCAACCGCTGAAGATGTCTTTTGTTAACACTAAAAGGCATTTGTTTTGGTGAACCGATTAAAATACAGATATATATTTTAAGATACATTAAAAATAATAAAGATTTTGTAAAGTGATTCCCATATGTCAGTGGGATAACGTCGTGTCATTCTTTTATTTTTATATTCTTCAAATGAATCGATCGCATTGATATCGCTAGCTAATAAATGTAGTTTTATTTTTAGAAATATGGTGTAATAATTATTTAGCACCAAAGATAGATTATTATTGATATGAACATTACTACTTGTATCCCTAACAAAATGAAGTTTCTAATATTTTGTTATGAATTGCAGAATAAACAGACAACTAAGTAAAAATTAGCAGTTATGATCAATAAAATATGCAACCGAGGACAACATAGCAGACAACAGTCAGTGGATACAAAAGAATGAATGACCATTCTGATTAGGTAACAAATTTGATGCTAAATAAAATTGTTTCAGCTGGAAATTTTCAAAACTACAACAACAAAAATTTCCACTGCCAAAATAAAATATAACTTTTATTATGTGGTATCAAACCAACAAATGGACATTGGTATGGGACATAATAAAGTACTGTGGTCAAGATATGAAACAGTAAGCTATTGAAGTCTGAAATGGTTGATGTGTTTTTCACCAGGATATGTAAAAAAAAAAAGAAAGAATAAAGTGGGCGGGAAAACGTTATAGGTTGCCACAACGACATCACTACTCTCAACCCTAAAGCAGACCAGCGAGAACACTGGATTCTAGTCCAATACATCTGCTGTCAACAGAGATTGACTCAGTTCATGGCATGTACACACAACACTCACTGCATTCATAATAAAACATTTCGTCGTCGCATTTCAGTACGAACAATTAGTAACCTGCAAAATAAGGTACGGCCAGTTTGACACACAAACGTGATTAATTTTGGGGGCATTATGGCATTTGATGCATACCCACTGTTAACTTTGAACACCGATTATGGATTTTTATAATTGATCATCACATTGGTAAAGCCCAGCTGATCATTTTTTAAAGTTATAAATTGATTATTGGAACATCACTATCTATAAACTGGGTAGAGCTACAATGACAGGCCAGTACGTTGTAATACAGTAAATACCTTTACATATTTGAAAAAAACAAGAACTTTACATTAGTGGTAAAACAAATCTTAAAACCGCAATAAATGTGTCAGTTACAATTTTGAACTATGTGCTAAAGTATGGATCTATTTTTCTTCTCCACTTCCTCTAAACAGTTTCCTTGTCACTTACCTCACTTATTATTTTACAACTTTTGCAGGGACCCATCTGACCAAACAAGGCTAGAATCAGCGTCTCTGAAACGGAGGGATCCAAATTCCCCACATATCTACCAAAAGAACAAGCACATACATATATAAAACGAAACATGATAAAAAGTTGACAAAAGTGTCCTGAAGTCGTTTTATCCCACACAAGAACTGAAACGGAAACTCAATCACAGCAAAAAAATCGTCAATATTTAACAAAGTAAAGATAATACTTACAATGTGCGGGGATGTGACTCTTCACTTAGCATCTGAAAAAGAGACAAAATCGTAAATATATCATTTTATAATTTACCAGATCGAAAAGTTTTAAAGAAATATACTCACAGCCCTCGACATTATGGCGACTTTACACACGCGAAACGGAAACAGCGCATGAACGGAAGTGGAATTATGGGAATTGCCGCCAAGATGGATAAAATACAAAATATCGACCTTACTATGAACTTTTGACACAATAAAAAGAATTACACATTTAAAGTTCTAAATACAACTCCCTAACTCCATCAACGTTAATGTCATCATGATTTACATGGTTCTCACACTACACTGTACGTTCGGCGACGGAACTACGGACGTTTACTGTTTAGGCCCGGATGTTTATATTGACAGTGTGGACATATCTATCATTAATTTTTTTTTTTTATTAAATTCAAAATATTAAAAAATATAGAGAAAGGAATGTTTGCCAATCACGTCATATTTAGTACCGACAAAGTCACTGGTTTATAGTTCTAAAATCGTCCAATAATATTGTACGTTACACGAATGCATAATTTCTCACATAATTTTTTTTCCACGGAAATGAGAGCCCGCTGAATTAGAATCCAGTCACTGTTCAAGCACGTCCACCCTGGGCACAACTTCTGACTATGGGGCGGGATTTAGCTCAGTCGGTTGAGTGCTTACTTGAAGTGCTTGCGTCGCAGGATCGAACCACCTCGCTGTATCCATTCAGCTGATTGGTGGGGGTTTTCCCCGTTCCAACAAGTGCACCACAACTGGACAAAGATCGTGGTATGTACTTTCCTGTCTGTGGGGATGTGCATATAAAAGATCCCTTGCTGCATTAGGAAAGATGTAACGGGTTTCTTCTGATGACTACGAGTCATAGGCCTAATTAGGCTACCAAATGTTTGACATCCAATAGCCGATGATTAATTAATCGATGTGCTCTAGTGGTGTCGTTAAACAAAACAAACAAACAAACCTCTAAATACGCCAGGGCACAAGGGGCTACAGGTCCGTAGGAGCGATAGACGTTAAGCCACCGGGCACTTATAAGGCTGGTAGGTAGGCCTACAAGGTTCGCAGCCTGATAACGGTTCCCACCCAGAGCGAGTTTTAAATAACGACTCAATGGGTAGGTGTAAGACCACTACGCCCTCTTCTCTCTCATTAACCACTGACAATCAACCCTCTGTCCTGGACAGCCAGGCCCAGATAGTTGAGGTGTGTGCCCAGGACAGCGTCCTTGAACCTTAATTGGATATAAGCATGAAAATAAGTTGAACTGAACTGAACTTACAAAAAAACAAAGACAAAGTATTTAAAGCCCGATATGATCCTAGGTCTGGTTCTGTTCTGGACGGAGGAGCCGGCCGAGGCCGGCTTTTGCGCCCAGGACAGGCGTGCGCAACAACAGCTTGTTCTGAATGTGCACGTAAAGCCCTATGGCCTGACCTAGGTCTGGAGGAAAAGGCACGAGAGGTAGGCGTCAATGTAGCCCGAGTACTCTGACTGTAAGAGTGGGAACTATTTTCGCGTGCCCCTATCCAAAAAGGTTCAGGCACGTCCACCATGGATCCGCGTTCTGGCATCGTCAGCTAGACGGACATTTGGAAGGTTGTTAACACTTTCTTAAGTATTAACAACTGTTACTACCCAGATGTCCGTCTAGCTCTCTTACAGACAGAATACACGGGCTAGCATCAATGACGCCGATGGAGACGATGTCCTGAAGTTGGGGAGGATCAACGACAGGTCCAGACATTTGGATAGTGCGCGAGTACATGGTGGTTGAAAGCCGCCAGCTATCGTGTCGTCACCAGCAAGCCTGCGCGATTCGGGTTCTTGCTTTTGTACGTGTCCGCCACAAATTCCTCATCTTTTTGGTGAAAATCTTGTACATTTCAACTATGGACTTGATGGCTGAGGGGCAGGACACCTGATATCATCACAGTTTTACAGTCATTCATGAGTGCATGCTATTACAGCTGTGTATATTCCATTGAGCTCTGTCCTGTGCAATTTTTATTTTTTTAAGCTAGTCTTGGGAGTGACAGAAAAAGTAACGCATGTGGACAGTTGTTAACACTCTCTTAAGTATTAACAACTATTACTGTCCAAATATCCGTCTAGCTCTCTTAACGTCAGGTACTCGGGCTAAAGTCTGTTGCGCGTACTGATGTTTTATAGTGAGGTGTCAGGGAGTATTGGAGAGGCCAGAGTATCCCTCCCCATTCTCCCGTTAAAAAAATATCTAAATTTTATGGGGGTTTTGTTTTTACTCCGACAAGAATATGTTGGTAGAAACTGATTTAACACGACCAGAGTTTATTACAAACTTTCTGAATTAATATTTTTATATATTTATTACCTCACATTTAATAGCTGGCCCCTCATTTCCGAAGTCTATGCCAAAGGCGTATGGGTTACATTTTTGTAGGGTGGGTGGGGGGGGGGGGGGGGCAAGATGTTTTTTTCTCGAATTAAACGAGAATGCCCGAATTTGGATAACAACTTTTTTTTCATATTAACATCACTGCCTAACGACTATATAGGGTTGGTAATGATTCACTACGTACTTTTACGTGAATTACAACTAATTTTGCAGATATAATGATGGAAATAGGCTCCATGTTAGCACATTTTGCCGGAAAATATCTCTATCGTTTTTGCCTGAATTTGAAGATTTTCTCGAGCACTAGGTGGATTGTTGCCTGCCCTTCTGTCTCACGGGTACGCTTATGGTCTATGCCATTGGTGGTGATGACCAGAAAAACACCACCGGTATTCTAAACAAACAAAAAATGTATTTATTATGTAATGTGAGCTGTTAACAATTTTTTTTTTAAACGAAACCATGTTACGATGGCAAGAAACTCTTTCTAGTCCAGATGTACTACGACTGATATATCATAGGCCATGGTATGTGCCGTCTTGTTTGTATGATAATGCATATAAAAATCCCTTGCTACTAATGGAAAAATATAGCGTGTTTCCTCTCTATGGCTATATACTAGTATGTCAGAATTACCAAATGTTTCACATCCAATAGTCGATGATTAATAAATAAATGTGCTCAAGTAGTGTCGTTAAAGAAAACAAACTTTAACTCTGGTATATACCTGACTACACACATCAGCCAATGTAGCACAAATTCACAAAAGACTGAGTTTCTTTTAACGTATCAATATTACCTAGTTGACTAAAGTTAGTTTATTTTGTTTAACGACACCACTAGATCACATTGATTATTAATTATGGGCTACTGGATGTCAAATATTTGGTAATTGTGACATACATGTAACATTGGCGTAGCCTCGTTTTAAATATCTATGTATATATACTAGTCTAAACTCGACACGCATACAATAATACATAGATATACATACATGTTTACATACACAGGACGAGCTCAGATGAATTTTAATATATTATTACAATTATAAATATTATTCTTGATATATACTAGAGAATAAAAGAAAAGCGAAGACACACACACACACACACACACACACACACACATGTATGTATGTATGTATGTATTTTTATATTTTGAATATCTCTATTGTATGTATGTCGGGTTTTGACTTAAACATACATATATTCAATGACGCACTGGCACAGGGGATATTAAAATCCTTTATTGCCTTCACAAATTTCCTCATGCCGTTACCGAGACCCGAACCTGTGGCACCCAATCGCCCGCCGGAACGCTACCAATCAGACCAACTACATTTGTGTGTATATAAGTATGTATGTAAGTATGTATGTATATATGTATATATACCTGTATATGGCATTTAAGAAATTTCTGTATTCCCAAAATATTGATCAGTTGTATTAATTAAAAATAGTTCTATATTAATATGTTAAAAAAAGCAATTTAATGTTCTAGTATTTCTTCACCGGATTTTGAATTTTAAAATGTATATGTACCGACATTTTTCTTTCAATTTAAAGGCTGTAGGCCTACGTTTGTGACATTTTCATTTCTTGAAACTGGTGTCAATATAATACATGTATATACTTATGTTTTATTAATTATATTTTATAAAGACGATGAAAATGATAACAAAACGGTACCAGAGATTAGTGAACCCTGTCATTTCCACCATGAAGCAAAACTTATTTTCATTTCAATTTATTTTCGTACTTATATCCAATTAAGGTTCAAACAGGCTGTCATGGGCACACACCTGAACTATCTGGGCTGTCTGTCCAGGACAGAGGGTTAGTTGTTGTTAGCGATTAGTAAGAGGGAAGAGGTTGTAGTGGTCTTACACCTACCCATTAAGTCGTTAAAACTCGCTCTTGGTGGGAGCCGGTACCGAGCTGCGAACCATGTACCTACCAGCCTTATGGCCAATGGCCTAACCACGACACCACCGAAGCCGGTGCAAAACTATCAAACACGATCTACTGAGAAGTGTGAGAACGTTTGCAGACCGGCATCGGTGGCGTCGTGGTTAGGCCATCGGTCTACAGGCTGGTAGGTACTGGGTTCGGATCCCAGTCGAGACATGGAATTTTTAATCCAGATACCGACTCCAAACCCTGAGTGAGTGCTCCGCAAGGCTCAATAGGTAGGTAGGTATAAACCACTTGCACCATGGTTTGTGCTATCCTGCCTGTGGGGAGCGCAAATAAAAGATCCCTTGCTGCCTGTCGTAAAAGAGTAGCCTATGTGGCGACAGCGGTTTCCTCTAAAAACAGTGTCAGAATGACCATATGTTTGACGTCCAACAGCCGATGATAGGATAAAAAAATATCAATGTGCTCTAGTGGCGTCGTTAAATAATAATAATAATAAAAATAAAAAAAAGATTGCAGGTGTTACTGTTAGTTGTCTAATGGTGTTTACTGGCCATGGTTGAATGAACTTGGAGCAAGTTATACTTTTGTTTGTAATTAAACTATCTGTTGTAAGAAATTATGTCCGGTCAAGTGAAACGAATTGTCATATATGTTTTTACACTTTGTTTTGAATAATGAATATCTGGGTGAATGAACACGTTTATAGATGCTGTTGTGTAAGTTTGTGAAAATGTTTATAGATTGTTTTATTTTATTAATTTGAGTGTCAAATAGTAAAAAAAATTGATGTTTCCATTTTTATCTGAACATCTGGCAGTCATTTTTAAAACGGCTACTTGAAATATTTAAAAAAAGGATTATTTGCAAATATATACGTTAGAAGGTGTATGATTTGTTTTGTAAATAATATAAAAATTGATGTTTAATTTCTTTATCCGCCATTCTGTTACCGATGGGGTATGACTGTATGGTATTTTTTTCTAATATAGATTATTTTGCTGTAAAACAAACACTGGTTAATTTCTGACGTAGAATATCCATTTTCGAACATCGAAATAGGCTTCTGCTGCTTTATCAGAGGTACTTGCGTTTGCCGTTTTCGGTCATGTATACCTAATGGTACGAAACAGAGGGGCAAGTGGTTGTATAATTGTCCCCCTAGTGCTGGGGCAAATCCTCAAATTCAATAAAAAAACAGTAGAGATATTCGGGCAAAATATGCTAACCTGAAACCTCTTTACCATGTATTTCCATCATTATATCCGCAAAACTTTAGCTGTTTGATAGTATTGCTTATATAAATAAATGTTGTTATCCAGATTCGGGCATTTTCTTTTAATTCGGGCAAACACGTCTGGTGAATCTACAAGCATAGGTTTCAAAGTTGAAAACAACACTCTTATTAGAGATTTCATCTCATTTCTAGCCAGTACCGAAACCAACGACATTTTAACCTTCTTTCTTCCTAAAGTTAAAGTTTGTTTTGCTTAACGACGCCACTAGAGCATATACTGATTTATTAATCATCGGCTATTGGATGTCAAACATTTCGATAATTATGACACATAGTCATCAGACAGGAAAGCACATATCACGGTCTTTGACCAATTGCGTTGCACTAGTTTGGCATATTTTAGGAAACCCGCTAATTTTTCCATTAGTAGCAAGGGATCTGTTATATGCACAATCCCACAGACATGATGCCACATACCACGACCGGTCTCGGTGGCGCAGTGGTTAAGCTATCGGACTACAGGCTGGTGGGTACAGGGTTCACAGCCCGATACCGGCTCCCACCACACTTGTTTAAAAACATATCAAACTCGCTTTCGCTCGTTAGATACATTTTAAAACAACTCGTTGTAAGATAAATGGTATCTAACTCATGTATTATTCTCTATTAAATTCTATGAATTAAACAGACTATATTTGTTTTTAAATTTTATGAATTAAACGCGGAACTCGATCTTCAGTAGAGTCCATTAAATATGCTTAGACCTGTTATCGTTATGGTCATATTGTTGGCATTATTGACATATCCAATCAAGCTGTTTACTTAAACGACTGACATGCTTTCAGTGTACTGTTTTCAGAGTGTGCAGACGTAATGGCTTCGACAGTAACTATTACTGTTCTCATTTCCTGTCAACAGACACGATGGCTAGAACGTGACAACGATTACTGTGACCAGTATGAGGTGTGTAAATACCTGTATTCCACGCTTGCGATAAAAAAATAAAAAATAATATGTCGATGTTAAGTATACCGGTAGTTTGTCACTTCTTGGTATGGTGACCTTTTGTGACACCCAATAGCCGACGTGTATTTTTGTGCTGGGGTGTCGTTAAACATTCATTATTCATTCATTCATTCATTCATTCTTGAGTGTGAGAGGTGTTTCTAGTGCTGGATTTCTTCACTATCGAGTCATGGTTATTTTTAATTTTAGTCACAGAAAATTATATCTGATTGCCTGTTTCCTGTGTAAATACAAACTGCTTATTTTGGAAATTGTAGTCACAGAAAATAATAATTTAGTAACTATGTTTCTGGTGTAACTACATATTCGTGTTTTAATATCAGTACTGTGTAAATGATATTTTAAAGAGTTTCTTTATTTTAATGTTTTTTCTTGGTCATGGTTATTAACTTTTTATCTCCATTCTAACATTGTCTTAACTAATAGACCTACTTTAGTTTAGATTTAATTTCGTTCATTTGTTTCTTTATTCTATTACTTTAAATTAAATAGCGTATATTTTTAAAAGTCCATATTCTAATTTTACATTATGTTATTTATGTATTTCCTTCCTTCTTTTTTATTCATTCTTTCTTTCAATAATATTCATCTCTGTTCATCTGTTCATATTTGAATTACAAAAATATATTAATGTCATGGCGTATATGTATTATGGAGAAGGCCTAATGAGTTGTATTTAACTTGCGGCCCCCAGCCCCCAACAATTCCCCCCACCCCCCACCCACACAACACCCACCCCACCTCCACACCCCGCTCCATCGTGCCTGCATTGTGCCTAATCTACTTGACTTTTTTTAAAAGCAGTAAAATGTTTCAATCAATCGCTCATGCTCCCTATCACTCCCGAGAGAGAGAGAGAGAGAGAGAGAGAGAGAGAGAGAGAGAGAGAGAGAGAGAGAGAGAGAGAGAGAGAGAGAGACAGAGAGAGAGAGACAGAGACAGACAGACAGACAGATAGGTAGGTAGATAGATAATCCGAACGACAAGACCATAATACCTGATCAGGGGTCATGTTCCCGAAGCTGTCTCTCAGAAATTAAATTTTATATGACCTATTATATTATATTCAGTTTTTATCGTACTTCTAGGCCGCTTTTAGTGGCTAGGTTAAACATGATAAAAGTCATATTGCGTACTTATATATATATAAAGAAAGAAAGAAATGTTTTATTTAACGACGCACTCAACACATTATATTTACGGTTATATGGCGTCAGACATATGGTTAAGGACAACACAGGTATTGAGAGAGGAAACCCGCTGTCTCCACTTTATGGGCTACTCTTTTCGATTAGCAGCAATGGATCTTTTATATGCACCATCCCACAGACAGGGTAGTGCATACCACATATATCAGTCGTGGTGCACAGGCTGGAACGAAAAATAACCCGCCCCTATTTCATTGATTTATCACAATTGCATTTTTATATTACAGGAAACCGACTGAGCATAAATCTCTTGCGTCATCACCTAGGAAAACAGCCCCTTTGCCTGATGTCCCTGCTGTCGAACTCGTCACCATCAAAAGAGAAAGGCTGAAGACTGACCAACAAAGACTTGCGGTGGAAAAGGAACGTCTAGAAGTTGAAAAATGTCACTTAGCTGTAGAAAAACAAAAACTGGCCGCAATAGAAAGCTAGGTTTATCTCTGTAAAACAAGGATATGGGAGTGATTCTGAAACAGCTTTATCATGTCTATTGCAATCTTGATTCGTTATCACAATGTCCATGCTACTTGTATTTATGATAACTAATGAAATGTTCAGACAAAGCCATATTAGTTTTTGAAGTGCGCCAAGAACAGTTGACTCCGGGTAGCTATTCCATCTCCTCGCAATTGATCATCTCTAGCATCGTTGACTTCGTGATCTACCACCTCACCTTGTGCGTCACTTGTGTCATCAATGAAGTCATTTGGGGGATCTGGGATCAACAGCAATTGCAACGATGACAAGGACACATCGCTCTGGAATAAACATCATGCATCTTCACGACTTATGTAGGCAGCGCCATCTTGATTTCCACACACCAAATGCCCTCTCGCAGGAGTTTCTAGTGGTTTTATGGGCTCTGTTGTATGCTCTTTCTTGTCGTGATGCCGGCTGCAAGAACGGAGTCATTAGCCATGGTACCCTGAATCCCCTAATAACATACCGCCATCAACTTTACCATTCTCAAACAATTCCGCAATTCCACTATTTCTCCGTATCAGTGCATCATGTGTTACACCAGGCCATTTTGCCACGATGTCCAAGAAAACACCATTAGCTGACACTATGCACTGAACGTTGATAGCATGGTATCCTTTGTGGCAGAAACAAAAGTGTTCGTCACGTGAAGGACCTTGCACTGGGATGAGAGTTCCATCTAAGGCCTCGAGAACGTTGGGGAAATTTGCTAATTTAAAGAAATCTTCTTTTGTGTTTTTCATTTCAGCATCCGTGTAAGGGAATTTTACATGTACGTTCTGCAATTTGGTGACAGTAGACATCGAAACTGCGTGTATGCACCTAGAAACGGAATACCGGCTAATACCATGTACTTCACACGTTACTGCCTGAAAATGTCCTGTAGCATAATAACGTAGGGCTGCTACAATTTGTATCGACACCGGTAACGCACCACTTCTGCGCGTCTGTCTCTCGAGATCCATTTGCAATGTATTGCATAGATACAATATTCCTCTCCTATCCATTCTGTATCTGTCTTGTAATTCAATGTCATCCATGTAATCAAGACGATTATTTCTATCCCTGAAGACTCTTGGCACTGTTTGTCTTCTTCTATAAGGGCCATTCCAAAGCATTAAAACCATCGCAGTTGTCATTGTGCAGGATGTCAAATGTTGACACCGGATCGTACGATTAAAACAATATTCCGTGTTTTTCATGCTCAACTACGACAAACATTTTACTTTACGACACTCTAACAACAGGGTAGAAGCTGTTGTTAATATAACGATATCGCTAGTAACTGACACCCGGAACGACACTTTCTGGCACATCAACTGTTCCCCCACGACGCCTTAACGATGTCGTTATGTACAACGATAGCTTCGGGAACATGACCCCTGGCCGTATCTCTGCACAATGCAGAGTGATATAGCAATTTGGCAAACTCGTGGTAAATAATAATAAAAAAAAGTAAATAGAATATAAATGTAGTTTTATTATTAGTTCTACATACGGGCGGGACGTAGCCAAGTCGTAAAGCGCTCGCTTGATGCGCGATCGGTTTAGGATGGCCCATAGCCAGTGCACCATGACTGGTCAGGGGCGGATTATGGGGGGTTTCCCAGTTGCACGGACCCTCCTCACCCCCACCCCCCCCCCCCCCCCCCCGCCTCCATTGGCTAAATATAGATATTATCATTATTATTGATTTTAAATTAAGGTGGAATTCAAAATGGCAGCAGATTGAGGATGACGTCATTCTGACATGATTGGACCAACAATTTCATCCATCTCTCAGGTATAATGAATCAGTTTATGATGTTATTTTGCTTTGTTCTTATATGCACTATTCCACAGACAGGATACCACATACCACGGCCTTTGATATATCAGTCGCGGTGCACTGGTTGGAACGAGAAATAGCCCAATGGGCCTTCCGACGGGGATCGATCCTAGGCCGACCGAGCATCAGGCGTGCGTTTTACCACTGGGCTACGTCCCGCTCCTCAAATGTATGGCATCTAACAGCCGAACCGGCCTCAGTGGCGCCATGGTTAGGTCATCGGTCTACAGGCTAGTAGGTACTGGGTTCGGATCCCAGTCGAGGCATGGGATTTTTAATCCAGATACCGACTCCAAACCCTGAGTCAGTGCTCCGCAAGGCTCAATGGGTAGGTAGGTATAAACCACTTGCACCGACCAGTGATCCATAACTGGTTCAACAAAGGCCATGGTTTGTGCTATCCTGCCTGTGGGAAGCGCAAATAAAAGATCCCTTGCTGCCTGTCGTAAAAGAGTAGCCCATGTGGCGACAGCGGGTTTCCTCTAAAAACAGTGTCAGAATGACCATATGTTTGACGTCCAATAGCCGATGATAAGATAAAAAAAATCAATGTGCTTTAGTGGCGTCGTTAAATAAAACAAACTTTACTTTACTTTCCAATAGCCGATGATGTATATATTAATGCGCTTTAGTAGACCTAATGTCGTCAAATCAACAAAATTTAACTTTAACTTTAAATCCATTATGTAGACATATTTCATCCAGAAGTAGATTCTAAACTATAGGGTGAATTATTGGGCAACAAATTATAAAAATTAACATGACACGCAGGCATATCTCACACAAAAATGGACCTCCGGACGTTTGAAATCTGTGCTATCTTACATGTGGGGAAAGTGCATATAAAAGTTGTCTTGCTAATTCACAGAAATAGCATATGTGGCAGTTTTCTTTCCAACTCACTAGTACCATATGTTTGGTATCTAATAACCTCTTCACAGGCCCAGGAATCGGTAATAGGGAGCGGGGACCTGTGTCCCTCGACACGAAAATGTACGTGTTATTTTAGAGGTTTTGTTTTCTTTTTCTTCTCTCTCTCTCTGTACTACCCTGTCTTTGGGATGGTGCATATAAAAATCCCTTGCTGCTAATCGAAATGTGTTGAGTGCGTCGTTAAATAAAACATTTTCATCCTTCCTTCCTCCTCTTCCTCTCTCTCTCTCTCTCTGTCTCTCTCTCTCTCTCTCTCTCTCTCTCTCTCTCTCTCTCTCTCTCTCTCTCTCTCTCTCTCTCTCTCTCTCTCTCTCTCTCTCTCTCTCTCTCTCGGCTACTTCGTGTCACTGTACCATTGCACTTTAATGAACGCCAACCAGACATACAACCAAGAAGAAACCCATCATTTGTAAGACCACGTTT